>NW_025729127.1:0-34536 GCF_021461385.2 Schistocerca piceifrons
TGTGTAATTTTATCTGTATTCTCAAACCATAATAAAAAAAATTGTAACTTCCAGCTGTTACTTACCAAAAAACTAATTATTCATGCAGTCCATCCTCTGTACCTAGATACATTAGATGTCAAGAATGCTAAGTGCACAGCACTGGGCGATTCCCTTCTACAATATGTCGCCGCTCCCACACATCTGTTGTCAACCTGCTAACGAAAGGAAAGGAAATCATTAGCGCACTCCCAAAGTCACCAGAATGTGTACTTTTATCTGTATTCTTATAAGCATAATGAAAACAATTTAAACAAAGTGCTGTTACTGCCCAAAAAACTAATTGTTCACGCTGTCAACCCCTCTACGTAGATACATTCGGTGAGAAGAATGCTATGTGCACAGCACTAGCGATTTTCTTCTAGAATATGTCGCCGCTCACACACATCTCTTGTCAAACTGCTAACGAAAGAAAATGCATTCATTAGCGCAATCCAAAGCAACCAGAATGTGTAATTTTATCTGTATTCTCACACCATAATGAGAAAATTAAAACTTCAGCTGTTACTTACCAAAAAAACTAATTATTCATGCAGTCATCCTCTGTACGTAGATACATTATGTGTGAAGAATGCTATGTGCACAGCACTAGCGATTTTTCTTCTAGAATATGTCGCCGCTCCCACTCATCTGTTGTCAACCTGCTAACGAAAGGAAAGGAAATCATTAGCGCACTCCAAAGTCACCAGAATGTGTAATTTTATCTGTATTCTTAAAGTACAATGAAAAAAATTTAAACAAAGTGCTGCTACTGCCCCAAAAACTAATTGTTCACGCTGTCAACCCCTCTACGTAGATACATCCGGTGAGAAGAATGCTATGTGCACCAGCACTAGCGATCTTCTTGTGGAATATGTCGCCGTTCACACACATCACTTGTCAACCTGCTAACGAAAGAAAATGCAATCATTAGCGCAATCCAAAGCAACCAGAATGTGTAATTTTATCTGTATTCTCAAACCATAATGAAATAAATTAAATATTTTCCAGCTGTTACTTACCAAAAAACTAATTATTCATGCAGTCATCCTCTGTACGTGGATACATTCGGTGAGAGAATGCTATGTGCACAGCACTAGCGATTTTCTTCTAGAATATGTCGCCGCTCCCACACATCTGTTGTCAACCTGCTAACGAAAGGAAAGGAAATCATTAGCGCACTCCAAAGTCAACAGAATGTGTAATTTGATCTGTATTCTTAAAGTAAAATGAAAAAAATTTAAACAAAGTGCTGTTACTGCCCAAAAAACTAATAGTTCACGCTGTCAACCCCTCTAAGTAGAAACATTCGGTGAGAAGAATGCTATGTGCACAGCACTAGCGATCTTCTTGTAGAATATGTCGCCGTTCACACACATCCCTTGTCACCTGCTAACGAAAGAAAATGCAATCATTAGCGCAATCCAAAGCAAACCAACATGTGTAATTTTATCTGTATTCTCAAACCATAATGAAATAAATTAAAAATTTCCAGCTGTTACTTACCAAAGAACTAATTATTCATGCAGTCATCCTCTGTACGTGGATACATTCGGTGAGAAGAATGTTATGTGCACAGCACTAGCGATTTTCTTCTAGAATATGTCGCCGCTCCCACACATCTGTTGTCAACCTGCTAACGAAAGGGAAAGGAAATCATTAGCGCACTCCAAAGTCACCAGAATGTGTAATTTGGTGTAATTTGATCTGTATTCTTAAAGTACAATGAAAAAAATTTAAACAAAGTGCTGTTACTGCCCAAAAAACAAATTGTTCACGCTGTCAACCCCTCTAAGTAGATACATTCGGTGAGAAGAATGCTATGTGCACAGCACTAGCGATCTTCTTGTAGAATATGTCGCCGTTCACACACATCCCTTGACAACCTGCTAACGAAAGAAAATGCAATCATTAGCGCAATCCAAAGCAACCAGAATTCGTAATTTTATCTGTAATCTTAAACCATAGTGAAAAAAATTAAAAACTTAAAGCTGTTACTTACCAAAAAAAAGTAATTATTCATGCAGTCATCCTCTGCACGTAGATACATTCGGTGAGAAGAATGCTATGTGCACAGCACTAGCGATTTTCTTCTAGAATATGTCGCCGCTCCCACACATATGTTGTCAACCTGCTAACGAAAGGAAAGGAAATCATTAGCGCACTCCAAAGTCACCAGAATGCGTAATTTTATCTGTATTCTTAAAGTATAATAAAAAAAAATTTAAACAAAGAGCTGTTAATGCCCAAAAAAACAAATTGTTCACGCTGTCAAACCCTCTACGTAGATACATTCGGTGTGAAGAATGCTATGTGCACAGCACTAGCGATTTTCTTCTAGAATATGTCGCCGCTCCCACACATCTGTTGTCAACCTGCTAACGAAAGGAAAGGAAATCATTAGCGCACTCCAAAGTCACCAGAATGTGTAATTTTATCTGTATTCTTAAAGTATAATGAAACAAATTTTAACAAAGTGCTGTTACTGCCCCAAAAAACTAATTGTTCACGCTGTCAACCCTCCTTGTAGATACTTTCGGTGAGAAGAATGCTATGTGCACAGCACTAACGAATTTCTTCTAGAATATGTCGCCGCTCAGACACATCTCTTGTCAACCTGCTAACGAAAGAAAATGCAATCATTAGCGCAATCCAAAGCAACCAGAATGAGTGATTTTATCTGTATTTTCAAACCATAATGAATAAAATTAAAACTTCCAGCTGTTACTTACCAAAAAACTAATTATTCATGCAGTCATCTTCTGAACGTAGATACATTCGGTGAGAAGAATGCTATGTGCACAGTACTAGCGATTTTCTTCTAGAATATGTCGCCGCTCCCACACATCTGTTGTCAACCGCTAACGAAAGGAAAGGAAATCATTAGCGCACTCCAAAGTCACCACAATGTGTAAATTTATCTGTATTCTTAAAGTACAATGAAAAAAATTTAAACAAAGTGCTGTTACTGCCCAAAAATTTAATCGTTTAGGCTGTCAACCCCTCTACGTAGATACATTCAGGTTGAGAAGAATGCTATGTGCACAGCACTAGCGATCTTCTTGTAGAATATGTCGCCGTTCACACACATCTCTTGTCAACCTGCTAACGAAAGAAAATGCAATCATTAGCGCAATCCAAGGCAAACCAGAATGTGTAATTTTATCTGTATTCTCAAACCATAACGAAAAAAAATTAAATCTTCCAGCTGTTACTTATCAAAAAAACTAATAACGAAAAAAATTAAATCTTCCAGCTGTTACTTATCAAAAAACTAATTATTCATGCAGTCATCCTCTGTACGTAGATACATTCGGTGAGAAAAATGCTATGTGCACAACACTAGCGATTTTCTTCTAGAATATGTCGCCGCTCCCACACATCTGTTGTCAACCTGCTAACGAAAGGAAAGGAAATCATTAGCGCACTCCAAAGTCACCACAATGTGTAATTTTATCTGTATTCATAAAGTATAATGAAAAAAATTTAAACAAAGTGCTGTTACTGCCCGAAAAACTAATTGTTTAGGCTGTCAACCCCTCTAAGTAGATACATTCGGTGAGAAGAATGCTATGTGCACAGCACTAGCGATTTTCTTCTAGAAAATGTCGCCGCTCACGCACATCTCCTGTCAACTTGCTACGAAAGAAAATCCAATCATTAGCCAATCCAAAGCAACCAGAATGTGTAATTTTATCTGTATTCTCAAACCATAATGAAAAAAACTAAAACTTCCAGCTGTTACTTGCCAAGAAACTAATTATTCATGCAGTCATCCTCTGAAGATAGATACATTCGGTGAGAAGAATGCTATGTGCACAGGACTAGCGATTTTCTTCTACAATATGTCGCCGCTCCCACACATCTGTTGTCAACCTGCTAACAAAAGGAAAGGAAATCATTAGCGCACTCCAAAGTCACCAGAATGAGTAATTGTATCTGTATTCTTAAAGTATAATGAAGAAAATTTAAACAAAGTGCTGTTACTGCCCAAAAAACTAATTGTTCACGCTGTCAACCCCTCTACGTAGATACATTCGGTGAGAAGAATGCTATGTGCACAGCACTAGCGATTTTCTTCTAGAATATGTCGCCGCTCACGCACATCACTTGTCAACCTGCTAACGAAAGAAAATCCAATCATTAGCGCAATCCAAAGCAACCAGAATGTGTAATTATATCTGTATTCTCAAACCATAATAAAAAAAATTGTAACTTCCAGCTGTTACTTACCAAAAAACTAATTATTCATGCAGTCATCCTCTGTACCTAGATACATTAGATGTCAAGAATGCTAAGTGCACAGCACTAGCGATTCCCTTCTAGAATATGTCGCCGCTCCCCACACATCTGTTGTCAACCTGCTAACGAAAGGAAAGGAAATCATTAGCGCACTCCAAAGTCACCAGAATGTGTACTTTTATCTGTATTCTTAAAGTATAATGAAAACAATTTAAACAAAGTGCTGTTACTGCCCAAAAAAACTAATTGTTCACGCTGTCAACCCCTCTACGTAGATACATTCGGTGAGAAGAATGCTATGTGCACAGCACTAGCGATTTTCTTCTAGAATATGTCGCCGCTCACACACATCTCTTGTCAACCTGCTAACGAAAGAAAATGCATTCATTAGCGCAATCCAAAGCAACCGGAATGTGTAATTTTATCTGTATTCTCAAACCATAATGAGAAAATTAAAACTTCCAGCTGTTACTTACCAAAAAAACTAATTATTCATGCAGTCATCCTCTGTACGTAGATACATTATGTGTGAAGAATGCTATGTGCACAGCACTAGCGATTTTCTTCTAGAATATGTCGCCGCTCCCACTCATCTGTTGTCAACCTGCTAACGAAAGGAAAGGAAATCATTAGCGCACTCCAAAGTCACCAGAATGTGTAATTTCATCTGTATTCTTAAAGTACAATGAAAAAAATTTAAACAAAGTGCTGCTACTACTGCCCAAAAACTAATTGTTCACGCTGTCAACCCCTCTACGTAGATACATCCGGTGAGAAGAATGCTATGTGCACAGCACTAGCGATCTTCTTGTGGAATATGTCGCCGTTCACACACATCCCTTGTCAACCTGCTAACGAAAGAAAATGCAATCATTAGCGCAATCCAAGGCAACCAGAATGTGTAATTTTATCTGTATTCTCAAACCATAACGAAAAAAATTAAAACTTCCAGCTGTTACTTACCAAAAAACTAATTATTCATGCATGTCATCCTCTGTACGTAGATACATTCGGTAAGAAAAATGCTATGTGCACAGCACTAGCGATTTTCTTCTAGAATATGTCGCCGCTCCCACACATCTGTCGTCAACCTGCTAACGAAAGGAAAGGAAATCATTAGCGCACTCCAAAGTCACCACAATGTGTAATTTTATCTGTATTCATAAAGTATAATGAAAAAAAATTTAAACAAAGTGCTGTTACTGCCCGAAAATCTAATTGTTTAGGCTGTCAACCCCTCTAAGTAGATACATTCGGTGAGAAGAATGCTATGTGCACAGCACTAGCGATTTTCTTCTAGAAAATGTCGCCGCTCACGCACATCTCCTGTCAACTTGCTAACGAAAGAAAATCCAACCATTAGCCAATCCAAAGCAACCAGAATGTGTAATTTTATCTGTATTCTCGAACCATAATGAAAAAAACTAAAACTTCCAGCTGTTACTTGCCAAGAAACTATTATTCATGCAGTCATCCTCTGAAGATAGATACATTCGGTGAGAAGAATGCTATGTGCACAGGACTAGCGATTTTCTTCTACAATATGTCGCCGCTCCCACACATCTGTTGTCAACCTGCTAACAAAAGGAAAGGAAATCATTAGCGCACTCCAAAGTCACCAGAATGAGTAATTGTATCTGTATTCTTAAAGTATGATGAAGAAAATTTAAACAAAGTGCTGTTACTGCCCAAAAAACTAATTGTTCACGCTGTCAACCCCTCTACGTAGATACATTAGGTGCGAAGAATGCTATGTGCACAGCACTAGCGATTTTCTTCTAGAATATGTCGCCGCTCACGCACATCTCTTGTCAACCTGCTAACGAAAGAAAATCCAATCATTAGCGCAATCCAAAGCAACCAGAATGTGTAATTTTATCTGTATTCTCAAACCATAATAAAAAAAATTGTAACTTCCAGCTGTTACTTACCAAAAAACTAATTATTCATGCAGTCATCCTCTGTACCTAGATACAATAGATGTCAAGAATGCTAAGTGCACAGCACTAGCGATTCCCTTCTAGAATATGTCGCCGCTCCCACACATCTGTTGTCAACCTGCTAACGAAAGGAAAGGAAATCATTAGCGCACTCCAAAGTCACCAGAATGTGTACTTTTATCTGTATTCTTAAAGTATAATGAAAACATTTAAACAAAGTGCTGTTACTGCCCAAAAAACTAATTGTTCACGCTGTCAACCCCTCTACGTAAATACATTCGGTGAGAAGAATGCTATGTGCACAGCACTAGCGATTTTCTTCTAGAATATGTCGCCGCTCACACACATCTCTTGTCAACCTGCTAACGAAAGAAAATGCATTCATTAGCGCAATCCAAAGCAACCAGAATGTGTAATTTTATCTGTATTCTCAAACCATAATGAGAAAATTAAAACTTACAGTTGTTACTTACCAAAAAACTAATTATTCATGCAGTCATCCTCTGTACGTAGATACATTATGTGTGAAGAATGCTATGTGCACAGCACTAGCGATTTTCTTCTAGAATATGTCGCCGCTCCCACTCATCTGTTGTCAACCCTGCTAACGAAAGGAAAGGAAATCATTAGCGCACTCCAAAGTCACAAGAATGTGTAATTTTATCTGTATTCTTAAAGTACAATGAAAAAAATTTAAACAAAGTGCTGGCTACTGCCCAAAAACTAATTGTTCACGCTGTCAACCCCTCTACGTAGATACATCCGGTGAGAAGAATGCTATGTGCACAGCACTAGCGATCTTCTTGTGGAATATGTCGCCGTTCACACACATCACTTGTCAACCTGCTAACGAAAGAAAATGCAATCATTAGCGCAATCCAAAGCAACCAGAATGTGTAATTTTATCTGTATTCTCAAACCATAATGAAATAAATTAAATATTTCCAGCTGTTACTTACCAAAAAACTAATTATTCATGCAGTCATCCTCTGTACGTGGATACATTCGGTGAGAAGAATGCTATGTGCACAGCACCAGCGATTTTCTTCTAGAATATGTCGCCGCTCCCACACATCTGTTGTCAACCTGCTAACGAAAGGAAAGAAAATCATTAGCGCACTCCAAAGTCACCAGAATGTGTAATTTGATCTGTATTCTCAAACCATAATGAAATTAATTAAAAATTTCAGCTGTTACTTACCAAAAAACTAATTATTCATGCAGTCATCCTCTGTACGTAGATACATTCGGTGAGAAGAATGCTATGTGCACAGCACTAGCGATTTTCTTGTAGAATATGTCCCCGCTCACACACATCTCTTGTAAACCTGCTAACGAAAGAAAATGCAATCATTAGCGCAATCCAAAGCAACCAGAATGTGTAATTTTATCTGTATTTTCAAACCATAATGAAATTAATTAAAAATTTCAGCTGTTACTTACCAAAAAACTAATTATTCATGCAGTCATCCTCTGTACGTATATACATTTGGTGAGAAGAATGCTATGTGCACAGCACTAGCGATTTTCTTCTAGAATATGTCGCCGCTCCCACACAACTGTTGTCAACCTGCTAACGAAAGGAAAGAAAATCATTAGCGCACTCCAAAGTCACCAGAATGTGTAATTTGATCTGTATTCTTAAAGTACAATGAAAAAAATTGAAACAAAGTGCTGTTACTGCCCAAAAAACTAATTGTTCACGCTGTCAACCCCTCTAAGTAGATACATTCGGTGAGAAGAATACTATGTGCACAGCACTAACGATCTTCTTGTAGAATATGTCGCCGTTCACACACATCCCTTGTCAACCTGCTAACGAAAGAAAATGCAATCATTAGCGCAATCCAAAGCAACCAGAATGTGTAATTTTATCTGTATTCTCAAACCATAATGAAATAAATTAAAAATTTCCACCTGTTACTTACCAAGAAACTAATTATTCATGCAGTCATCCTCTGTACGTGGATACATTCGGTGAGAAGAATGCTATGTGCACAGCACTAGCGATTTTCTTCTAGAATATGTCGCCGCTCCCACACATCTGTTGTCAATCTGCTAACGAAAGGAAAGGAAATCATTAGCGCACTCCAAAGTCACCAGAATGTGTAATTTGATCTGTATTCTTAAAGTAAAATGAAAAAAATTTAAACAAAGTGCTGTTACTGCCCAAAAACTAATGGTTCACGCTGTCAACCCCTCTAAGTAGATACAGTCGGTGAGAAGAATGCTATGTGCACAGCACTAGCGATCTTCTTGTAGAACATGTCGCCGTTCACACACATCCCTTGTCAACCTGCTGACGAAAGAAAATGCAATCATTAGCGCAATCCAAAGCAACCAGAATGTGTAATTTTATCTGTATTCTTAAACCATAGTGAAAAAAATTAAAACTTCCAGCTGTTACTTACCAAAAAAAGTAATTATTCATGCAGTCATCCTCTGCACGTAGATACATTCGGTGAGAAGAATGCTATGTGCACAGCACTAGCGATTTTCTTCTAGAATATGTCGCCGCTCCCACACATATGTTGTCAACCTGCTAACGAAAGGAAAGGAAATCATTAGCGCACTCCAAAGTCACCAGAATGCGTAATTTTATCTGTATTCTTAAAGTATAATAAAAAAAAATTTAAACAAAGTGCTGTTACTGCCCAAAAAACTAATTGTTCACGCTGTCAACCCCTCTGCGTGAATACATTCGGTGTGACGAATGCTATGTGCACAGCACTAGCGATTTTCTTCTAGAATATGTCGCCGCTTCCACACATCTGTTGTCAACTTGCTAACGAGAGGAAAGGAAATCATTAGCGCGCTCCAAAGTCACCAGAATGAGTAATTGTATCTGTATTCCTAAGGTATAATGAAGAAAATTGAAACAAAGTGCTGTTACTGCCCAAAAAACTAATTGTTCACGCTGTCAACCCCTCCACGTAGATACATTCGGTGAGAAGAATGCTATGTTCATAGCACTAACGAATTTCTTCTAGAATATGTCGCCGCTCACACACATCTCTTGTCAACCTGCTAACGAAAGAAAATGCAATCATTAGCGCAATCCAAAGCAACCAGAATGCGTAATTTTATCTGTATTTTCAAACCATAATGAATAAAATTAAAACTTCCAGCTGTTACTTACCAAAAAACTAATTATTCATACAGTCATCCTCTGAACGTTGATACATTCGGTGAGAAGAATGTTATGTGCACAGTACTAGCGATTTTCTTCTAGAATATGTCGCCGCTCCCACACATCTGTTGTCAACCTGCTAACGAAAGGAAAGGAAATCATTAGCGCACTCCAAAGTCACCACAATGTGTAAATTTATCTGTATTCTTAAAGTATAATGAAAAAATTTAAACAAAGTGCTGTTACTGCCCAAAAAACTAATCGTTTGAGCTGTCAACCCCTCTACGTAGATACATTCGGTGAGAAGAATGCTATGTGCACAGCACTAGCGATCTTCTTGTAGAATATGTCGCCGTTCACACACATCTCTTGTCAACCTCCTAACGAAAGAAAATGCAATCATTAGCGCAATCCAAGGCAACCAGAATGTGTAATTTTATCTGTATTCTCAAACCATAACGAAAAAAATTAAAACTTCCAGCTGTTACTTACCAAAAAAAAAAACTAATTATTCATGCAGTCATCCTCTGTACGTAGATACATTCGGTGAGAAAAATGCTATGTGCACAGCACTAGCGATTTTCTTCTAGAATATGTCGCCGCTCCCACACATCTGTTGTCAACCTGCTAACGAAAGGAAAGGAAATCATTAGCGCACTCCAAAGTCACCACAATGTGTAATTTTATCTGTATTCATAAAGTATAATGAAAAAAATTTAAACAAAGTGCAGTTACTGCCCGAAATAGTAATTGTTTAGGCTGTCAACTCCTCTACGTAGATACATTCGGTGAGAAGAATGCTATGTGCACAGCACTAGCGATTTTCTTCTAGAATATGTCGCCGCTCACGCACATCTCTTGTCAACTTGCTAACGAAAGAAAATCCAATCATTAGCGCAATCCAAAGCAACCAGAATGTGTAATTTTATCTGTATTCTCAAACCATAATTAAAAAAATTTGAACTTCCAGCTGTTACTTACCAAAAAACTAATTATTCATGCAGTCATCCTCTGTACCTAGATACATTAGATGTCAAGAATGCTAAGTGCACAGCACTAGCGATTTTCTTCTAGAATATGTCGCCGCTCCCACACATCTGTTGTCAACCTGCTAACGAAAGGAAAGGAAATCATTAGCGCACTCCAAAGTCACCAGAATGTGTACTTTTATCTGTATTCTTAAAGTATAATGAAAAAAATTTAAACAAAGTGCTGTTACTGCCCAAAAAACTAATTGTTCACGCTGTCATCCCCTCTACGTAGATACATTCGGTGAGAAGAATGCTATGTGCACAGCACTAGCGATTTTCTTCTAGAATATGTCGCCGCTCACACACATCTCTTGTCAACCTGCTAACGAAAGAAAGTGCATTCATTAGCGCAATCCAAAGCAACCAGAATGTGTAATTTTATCTGTATTCTCAAACCATAATGAGAAGAATAAAACTTCCAGCTGTTACTTACCAAAAAACTAATTATTCATGCAGTCATCCTCTGTACGTAGATACATTAGGTGTGAAGAATGCTATGTGCACAGCACTAGCGATTTTCTTCTAGAATATGTCGCCGCTCCCACACATCTGTTGTCAACCTGCTAACGAAAGGAAAGGAAAACATTAGCGCACTCCAAAGTCACCAGAATGTGTAATTTTATCTGTATTCTTAAAGTACTATGAAAAAAATTTAAACAAAGTGCTGCTACTGCCCAAAAAACTAATTGTTCACGCTGTCAACCCCTCTACGTAGATACATCCGGTGAGAAGAATGCTATGTGCACAGCACTAGCGAATTTCTTCTAGAATATGTCGCCGCTCACACACATCTCTTGTCAACCTGCTAACGAAAGAAAATGGAATCATTAGCGCAATCCAAAGCAACCAGAATATGTAATTTCATCTGTATTCTCAAACCATAATGAAAAAAATTAAAACTTCCAGCTGTTACTTCCCAAAAAACTAATTATTCATGCAGTCATCCTCTGTACGTAGATACATTCGGTGAGAAGAATGCTATGTGCACAGCACTAGCGATTTTCTTCCAGAATATGTCGCCGCTCCCACACATCTGTTGTCAACCTGCTACCGAAAGTAAAGGAAATCATTAGCGCACTCCAAAGTCACCAGAATGTGTAATTTTATCTGTATTCTTAAAGTATAATGAAAAAAATTTAAACGAAGTGCTGTTACTGCCCAAAAAACTAATTGTTCACGCTGTCAACCCCTCTACGTAGATACATTCGGTGAGAAGAATGCTATGTGCACAGCACTAGCGATCTTCTTGTAGAATATGTCGCCGTTCACACACATCCCTTGTTTACCTGCTAACGAAAGAAAATGTATTCATTAGCGCAATCCAAAGCAACCAGAATGTGTAATTTTATCTGTATTCTTAAACCATAGTGAAAAAATTAAAACTTCCAGCTGTTACTTACCAAAAAAGTAATTATTCATGCAGTCATCCTCTGCACGTAGATACATTCGGTGAGAAGAATGCTATGTGCACAGCACTAGCGATTTTCTTCTAGAATATGTCGCCGCTCCCACACATATGTTGTCAACCTGCTAACGAAGGGAAAGGAAATCATTAGCGCACTCCAAAGTCACCAGAATGTGTAATTTTATCTGTATTCTTAAAGTACTATGAAAAAAATTTAAACTAAGTGCTGCTACTGCCCAAAAAACTAATTGTTCACGCTGTCAACCCCTCTACGTAGATACATCCGGTGAGAAGAATGCTATGTGCACAGCACTAGCGAATTTCTTCTAGAATATGTCGCCGCTCACACACGTCTCTTGTCAACCTGCTAACGAAAGAAAATGCAATCATTAGCGCAATCCAAAGCAACCAGAATGTGTAATTTCATCTGTATTCTCAAACCATAATGAAAAAAATTAAAACTTCCAGCTGTTACTTACCAAAAACTAATTATTCATGCAGTCATCCTCTGTACGTAGATACATTAGGTGTGAAGAATGCTATGTGCACAGCACTAGCGATTTTCTTCTAGAATATGTCGCCGCTCCCACACATCTGTTGTCAACCTGCTAACGAAAGGAAAGGAAATCATTAGCGCACTCCAAAGTCACCAGAATGTGTAATTTTATCTGTATTCTTAAAGTACTATGAAAAAAATTTAAACAAAGTGCTGCTACTGCCCAAAAAACTAATTGTTCACGCTGTCAACCCCTCTACGTAGATACATCCGGTGAGAAGAATGCTATGTGCACAGCACTAGCGAATTTCTTCTAGAATATGTCGCCGCTCACACACATCTCTTGTCAACCTGCTAACGAAAGAAAATGGAATCATTAGCGCAATCCAAAGCAACCAGAATATGTAATTTCATCTGTATTCTCAAACCATAATGAAAAAAATTAAAACTTCCAGCTGTTACTTACCAAAAAACTAATTATTCATGCAGTCATCCTCTGTACGTAGATACATTAGGTGTGAAGAATGCTATGTGCACAGCACTAGCGAATTTCTTCTAGAATATGTCGCCACTCACACACATCTCTTGTCAACCTGCTAACGAAATTAATGGATATCATTAGCGCTCTCCAAAGTCACCAGAATGTGTACTTTTATCTGTATTCTTAAAGTATAATGAAAAAAATTTAAACAAAGTGCTGTTACTGCCCAAAAAACCAATTGCTCACGCTATCGACCCCTCTACGTAGATACATTCGGTGAGAAGAATGCTATGTGCACAGCACTAGCGATTTTCTCCTAGAGTATGTCGCCGCTCACACACATCTCTTGTCAACCTGCTAACGAAAGAAAATGCAATCATTAGCGCAATGCAAAGCAACCAGAATGTGTAATTTTATCTGTATTCTCAGAGCACAATAAAAAAAATTACTACTTCCAGCTGTTACCTACCAAAAATCTAATTATTCATGCAGTCATTCTCTGTACGTAGATACATTCGGAGTGAAGAATGCTATGTGCACAGCACTAGCGATTTTCTTGTAGAATATGTCGCCGCTCCCACACATCTGTTGTCAACCTGCTAACGAAATTAAAGGAAATCATTAGCGCACTCCAAAGTCACCAGAATGTGTAATTTTATCTGTATTCTTAATGTATAATAAAAAAATTTAAACGAAGTGCTGTTACTGCCCAAAAAACTAATTGTTCACGCTCTCGACCCCTCTACGTAGATACATTCGGTGAGAAGAATGCTATGTGCACAGCACTAGCGATTTTCTTGTAGAATATGTCGCCGCTCACACACATCTCTTGTAAACCTGCTAACGAAAGAAAATGCAATCATTAGCGCAATGCAAAGCAACCAGAATGTGTAATTTTATCTGTATTCTCAAAGCACAATAAAAAAAAATTACAACTTCCAGCTGTTACTTACCAAAAATCTAATTATTCATGCAGTCATTCTCCGTACGTAGATACATTCGGAGTGAAGAATGCTATGTGCACAGAACTAGCTATTTTCTTGTAGAATATGTCGCCGCTCCCACACATCTGTTGTCAACCTGCTATCGAAAGGAAAGGAAATGATTAGCGCACTCCAAAGTCAACAGAACGTGTAATTTTATCTGTATTCTTAAAGTATAATGAAAAAAATTTAAACAAACTGCTGTTACTGCACGAAAAACTAATTGTTCACGCTGTCAACCCCTCTACGTAGATACATTCGGTGAGAAGAATGCTATGTGCACAGCACTAGCGATTTTCTTCTAGAATATGTCGCCGCTCACACACATCTCTTGTCAACCTGCTAACGAAAGAAAATGCAATCATTAGCGCAATCCAAAGCAACCAGACGTGTAATTTGATCTGTATTCTCAAACCATAGTGAAAAAAATTAAAACTTCCAGCTGTTACTTACCAAAAAACTAATTATTCATGCAGTCATCCTCTGTACGTAGATACATTCGTTGTGAAGAATGCTATGTGCACAGCACCAGAGATTTTCTTCTAGAATATGTCACCGCTCCCACAAATCTGTTGTCGACCTGCTAGCGAAAGGAAAGGAAATCATTAGCGCACTCGAAAGTCACCACAATGTGTAATTTTATCTGTATCCTTAAAGTATAATGAAAAAATTTAAACAAAGTGCTGTTACTGCCCAAAAAACTAATTGTTCACGCTATCAACCCCTCTACGTAGATACATTCGGTGAGAAGAATGCTATGTGCACAGCACTAGTGATTTTCTTCTAGAATATGTCGCCGCTCCCACACGTGTGTTGTCAACCTGCTAACGAAAGGAAAGGAAATCATTAGCGCACTCGAAAGTCACCAAAATGTGTAATTTTATCTGTATTCTTAAAGTACAATGAAAAAATTTAAACAAAGTGCTGTTACTGCTGATAATACTAATTGTTCACGCTGTCAACCCCTCTACGCAGATACATTCGGTGAGAAGAATGCTATGTGCACAGCACTAGCGATTTTCTTCTAGAACATGTCGCCGCTCGCACACATCTCTTGTCAACCTGCTAACGAATAAAAATGCAATCATTAGCGCAATCCAAAGCAACCAGAATGTGTAATTTTATCTGTATTCTCAAACCATAATGAAAAAAATTAAAACTTCCAGCTATTACTTACCAAAAAACTAATTGTTCACGCTGCCAACCCCTCTACGTAGATACATTCGGTGAGAAGAATGCTATGTGCACAGCACTAGCGATTTTCTTCTAGAATATGTCAGCGCTCACACACATCTCTTGTCAACCTGCTAACGAAAGAAAATGCAATCATTAGCGCAATCAAAGCAACCAGAATGTGTAATTTTATCTGTATTCTCAAACCATAATGAAAAAAATTAAAAGTTCCAGCTGTTACTTACCAAAAAAACTAATTATTCATGCAGTTATCCTCTGTACGTAGGTACATTCGGTAAGAAGAATGCTATGTGCACAGCACTAGCGATTTTCTTCTAGAATATGTCGCCGCTCACACACATCTGTTGTCAACCTGCTAACGAAAGGAAAGGAAATCATTAGCACACTCGAAGGTCACCACAATGTGTAATTTTATCTGTATTCTTAAAGTATAATGAAAAAATTTAAACAAAGTGCTGTTACTGCCCAGAAAACTAATTCTTCACGCTGTCAGCCCTTCTACGTAGATACATTCGGTGTGAGGAATGCTATGTGCACAGCACTAGAGATTTTCTTCTAGAATATGTCGCCACTCACACACATCTCTTGTCAACCTGCTAACGAAAGAAAATGCAATCATTAGTGCAATCCAAAGCAACCAGAATGTGTAAATTTATCTGTATTCTCAAACTACAATAAAAAAAATTACAACTTCCAGCTGTTACTTACCAAAAATCTAATTATTCATGCAGTCATTCTCTGTACGTAGATACATTCGGTGTGAAGAATGCTATGTGCACAGCACTAGCGATTTTCTTCTAGAATATGTCGCCACTCCCACACATCTATTGTCAACCTGCTAACGAAAGGAAAGGAAAACATTAGCGCACTCCAAAGTCACCAGAATGTGTAATTTCTTCTGTATTCTTAAAGTATAATGAAAAAAATTTAAACAAAGTGCTGTTACTGCCCAAAAAAGTAATTGTTCACGCTGTCAACCCCTCTACGTAGATACATTTGGTGTGAAGAATGCTATGCGCACAGCACTAGCGACTTTCTTCTAGAATATGTCGCCGCTCCCACACATCTGTTGTCAACCTGCTAACGAAAGGAAAGAAAATCATTAGCGCACTCCACAGTCACCAGAATGTGTAATTTTATCTGTATTCTTAAAGTATTATGAAAAAATTTAAACAAAGTGCTGTTGCTGCCTAAAAAACTAATTGTTCACGCTGTCAGCCCTTCTACGTAGATACATTCGGTGTGAAGAATGCTATGTGCACAGCACTAGCGATTTTCTTCTAGATTATGTCGCCACTCACACACATCTCTTGTCAACCTGCTAACGAAAGAAAATGCAATCATTAACGCAATCCAAAGCAACCAGAATGTGTAATTTTATCTGTATTTTCAAACCATAATGAAAAAAATTAAAACTTCCTGCTGTTGCTTACCAAAAAACTAATTATTCATGCAGTCATCCTCTGTACGTAGATATATTCGGTGTGAAGAATGCTATGTGCACAGCACTAGCGATTTTCTTCTCGAATATGTCGCCACTCACACACATCTCTTGTCAACCTGCTAACGAAAGAAAATGCAGTCATTAGCGCAAACCAAAGCAACCAGATTGTGTAATTTTATCTGTATTTTCAAACCATAATGAAAAAAATTAAAACTTCCAGCTGTTACTTACCAAAAAACTAATTATTCATGCAGTCAGCCACTGTACGTAGATACATTCGGTGTGAAGAATGCTATGTGCACAGCACTAGCGATTTTCTTCTAGAATATGTCGCCACTCACACACACCTCTTGTCAACCTGCTAATGAAAGAAAATGCAATCATTAGGGCAATCCAAAGCAACCAGAATGTGTAATTTTATCTGTATTTTCAAACCATAATGAAAAAAATTAAAATTTCCAGCTGTTACTTACCAAAAAACTAATTATTCATGCAGTCATCCTCTGTACGTAGATACATTCGGTGTGAAGAATGCTATGTGCACAGCACTAGCGATTTTCTTCTTGAATATGTCGCCGCTCACACACATCTCTTGTCAACCTGCTAACGAAAGAAAATGCAATCATTAGCGCAATCCAAAGCAACCAGAATGTGTAATTTTATCTGTATTTTCAAACCATAATGAAGAAAATTAAAACTTCCAGCTGTTACTTACCAAAAAACTAATTATTCATGCAGTCATCCTCTGTACGTAGATACATTCGGTGTGAAGAATGCTATGTGCACAGCACTAGCGATTTTCTTCTAGAATATGTCGCCACTCACACACATCTCTTGTCAACCTGCTAACGAAAGAAAATGCAATCATTAGCGCAATCCAAAGCAACCAGAATGTCTAAATTTATCTGTATTCTCAAACTACAATAAAAAATAATTACAACTCCCATCTGTTACTTACCAAAAATCTAATTATTCATGCAGTCATTCTCTGTACGTAGACACATTCGGTGTGAAGAATGCTATGTGCACAGCACTAGCGATTTTCTTCTAGAATATGTCGCCGCTCCCACACATCTGTTGTCAACCTGCTAACGAAAGGAAAGGAAAACATTAGCGCACTCCAAAGTCACCAGAATGTGTAATTTCATCTGTATTCTTAAAGTATAATGAAAAAAATATAAACAAAGTGCTCTTACTGCCCAAAAAAGTAATTGTTCACGCAGTCAACCCCTCTACGTAGATACATTCGGTGTGAAGAATGCTATGCGCACAGCACTAGCGATTTTCTTCTAGAATATGTCAACGCTCCCACACATCTGTTGTCAACCTGCTAACGAAAGGAAAGGAAATCATTAGCGCATTCCACAGTCACCAGAATGTGTAATTTTATCTGTATTCTTAAAGTATTATGAAAAAATTTAAACAAAGTGCTGTTACTGCCTAAAAAACTAATTGTTCACGGTGTCAGCCCTTCTACGTAGATACATTCGGTGTGAAGAATGCTATGTGCACAGCACTAGCGAATTTCTTCTATAATATGTCGCCAGTTACACATATCTCTTGTCAATCTGCTAACGAAAGAAAATGCAATCATTAGCGCAATCCAAAGCAACCAGATGTACAATTTTATCTGTATTTTCAAACCATAATGAAAAAAATTAAAACTTCCAGCTGTTACTTACCAAAAATCTAATTATTCATGCAGTTATCCTCTGTACGTATGTACATTCGGTGAGAAGAATGTTATGTGCACAGCACTAGCGATTTTCTTCTAGAATATGTCGCCGCTCACACACATCTCTTGTCAACCTGCTAACGAAAGAAAATGCAATCATTAGCGCAATCCAAAGCAACCAGAATGTGTAATTTTATCTGTATTCTCAAACCATAATGAAAAAAATTAAAACTTCCAGCTGTTACTTACCAAAAAACTAATTATTCATGCAGTCATCCTCTGTACGTAGATACATTCATTGTGAAGAATGCTATGTGCACAGCACTAGCGATTTTCTTCTAGAATATGTCGCCGCTCCCACACATCTGTTGTCAACCTGCTAACGAAAGGAAAGGAAAACATTAGCGCACTCCACAGTCACCAGAATGTGTAATTTTATCTGTATTCTTAAAGTATAATGAAAAAAATTTAAACAAAGTGCTGTTACTGCCCAAAAAAGTAATTGTTCACGCTGTCAACCCTTCTACGTAGATACATTCGGTGTGAAGAATGCTATGTGCACAGCACTAGCGATTTTCGTCTAGAATATGTCGCCACTCACACACATCTCTTGTCAACCTGCTAACGAAAGAAAATGCAATCATTAGCGCAATCCAAAGCAACCAGAATGTGTAATTTTATCTGTATTTTCAAACCATAATGAAAAAAATTAAAACTTCCAGCTGTTACTTACCAAAAAACTAAATATTCATGCAGTCATCCTCTGTACGTAGATACATTCGGTGTGAAGAATGCTATGTGCAAAGCACTAGCGATTTTCTTCTAGAATATGTCGCCACTCACACACATCTCTTGTCAACCTGCTAACGAAAGAAAATGCAATCATTAGCGCAATCCAAAGCAATCAGAATGTGTAATTTTATCTGTATTTTCGAACCATAATGAAACAAATTAAAACTTCCAGCTGTTACTTACCAAAAAACTAATTATTCATGCAGTCATCCTCTGTACGTAGATACATTCGGTGTGAAGAATGCTATGTGCACAGCACTAGCGATTTTCTTCTAGAATATGTCGCCACTCACACACATCTTTTGTCAACCTGCTAACGAAAGAAAATGCAATCATTAGCGCAATCCAAAGCAACCAGAATGTGTAAAGTTATCTGTATTCTCAAACTACAATAAAAAAAATTACAACTTCCAGCTGTCACTTACCAAAAATCTAATTATTCATGCAGTCATTCTCTGTACGTAGATACATTCGGTGTGAAGAATGCTATGTGCACAGCACTAGCGATTTTCTTCTAGAATATGTCGCCGCTCCCACATATCTGTTGTCAACCTGCTAACGAAAGGAAAGGAAAACATTAGCGCACTCCAAAGTGACCAGAATGTGTAATTTCATCTGTATTCTTAAAGGATAATGAAAAAAATTTAAACAAAGTGCTGTTACTGCCCAAAAAAGTAATTGTTCACGCTGTCAACCCCTCTACGTAGATACATTCGGTGAGAAGAATGCTATGCGCACAACACTAGCGATTTTCTTCTAGAATATGTCGACCCTCCCACACATCTGTTGTCAACCTGCTAACGAAAGGAAAGGAAATCATTAGCGCACTCCACAGTCACCAGAATGTGTAATTTTATCTGTATTCTTAAATTATTATGAAAAAATTTAAACAAAGTGCTGTTACTGCCTAAAAAACTAATTGTTCACGCTGTCAGCCCTTCTACGTAGATACATTCAGTGTGAAGAAAGCTATGTGCACAGCACTAGCGATTTTCTTCTAGAATATGTCGCCACTCACACACATCTCTTGTCAACCTGCTAACGGAAGAAAATGCAATCATTAGCGCAATCCAAAGCAACCAGAATGTGTAATTTTATCTGTATTTTCAAACCATAATGAAAAAAATTAAAACTTCCAGCTGTTACTTACCAAAAAACTAATTATTCATGCAGTTATCCTCCGTACGTAAGTACATTCGGTGAGAAGAATGTTATCTGCACAGCACTAGCGATTTTCTTCTAGAATATGTCGCCGCTCACACACATCTCTTGTCAACCTGCTAACGAAGGAAAATGCAATCATTAGCGCGATCCAAAGCAACCAGAATGTGTAATTTTATCTGTATTCTCAAACCATAATGAAAAAAATTAAAACTTCCAGCTGTTACTTACCAAAAAACTAATTATTCATGCCGTCATCTTCTGTACGTAGATACATTCGTTGTGAAGAATGCTATGTGCACAGCACCAGCGATTTTCTTCTAGAATATGTCGCCGTTCCCACACATCTGTTGTCAACCTGCTAACGAAAGGAAAGGAAATCATTAGCGCACTCGAAAGTCACCACAATGTGTAATTTTATCTGTATTCTTAAAGTATAATGAAAAAATTTAAACAAAGTGCTGTTACTGCCCAAAAAACTAATTCTTCACGCTGTCAGCCCTTCTACGTAGATACATTCGGTGTGAGGAATGCTATGTGCACAGCACTAGCGATTTTCTTGTAGAATATGTCGCCGCTCACACACATCTCTTGTCAACCTGCTAACGAAAGAAAATGCAATCATTAGCGCAATCCAAAGCAACCAGAATGTGTAAATTTATCTGTATTCTCAAACTCTAATAAAAAAAATTACAACTTCCAGCTGTTACTTACCAAAAAACTAATTATTCATGCAGTCATCCACTGTACGTAGATACATCCGGTGTGAAGAATGCTATGTGCACAGCACTAGCGATTTTCTTCTAGGATATGTCGCCACTCACACACATCTCTTGTCAACCTGCCTAATGAAAGAAAATGCAATCATTAGCGCAATCCAGAGCAACCAGAATGTGTAATTTTATCTGTATTTTCAAACCATAATTAAAAAAATTAAAACTTCCAGCTGTTACTTACCAAAAAAACTAATTATTCATGCAGTCATCCTCTGTACGTAGGTACATTCGGTGTGAATAATGCTATGTGCACAAGCACTAGCATTGTTCTTCTATAATATGTCGCCACTCACACACATCTCTAGACAACCTGCTAACGAAAGAAAATGAAATCATTAACGCAATCCAAAGCAACCAGAATGTGTAATTTTATCTGTAATTTCAAACCATAGTGAAAAAAATTAAAACTTCCAGCTGTTACTTACCAAAAACTAATTATTCATGCAGTCATCCTCTGTACGTAGATACATTCGGTGAGAAGAATGCTATGTGCACAGCACTAGCGATTTTCTTGTAGAATATGTCGCCGCTCACACACATCTCTTGTCAACCTGCTAACGAAAGAAAATGCAATCATTAGCGCAATCCAAAGTAACCAGAATGTGTAATTTTATCTGTATTCTCAAAGCACAATGAAAAAAATTAAAACTTCCAGCTGTTACTAACCAAAAACTAATTATTCATGCAGTCATTCTCTGTACGTAGATACATTCGGTGTGAAGACTGCTATGTGCACAGCACTAGCGATTTTCTTATAGAGTATGTCGCCGCTCCCACACATCTGTTGTCAACCTGCTAACGAAAGGAAAGGAAATCATTAGCGCACTCCAAAGTCACCAGAACGTGTAATTTCATCTGTATTCTTAAAGTATAATGAAATAAATTTAAACAAAGTGCTGTTACTGCCCAAAAAACTAATTGTTCACGCTGTCAATCCCACTAGGTAGATACATTCGGTGAGAAGAATGCTATGTGCACAGCACTAGCGATTTTCTTCTACAATATGTCGCCACTCACACACATCTCTTGTCAACCTGCTAACGAAAGAAAATGCAATCATTAGCGCAATCCAAAGCAACCAGAATGTGTAATTTTATGTGTATTTTCAAACCATAATGAAAAAAATTAAAACTCCCAGCTGTCACTTACCCAAAAACTAATTATTCATGCAGTCATCCTCTGTACGTAGATACATTCGGTGTGAAGAATGCTATGTGCACAGCACTAGCGATTTTCTTCTATAATATGTCGCCACTCACACACATCTCTAGACAACCTGCTAACGAAAGAAAATGAAATCATTAACGCAATCCAAAGCAACCAGAATGTGTAATTTTATCTGTATTTTCAAACCATAGTGAAAAAAATTAAAACTTCCAGCTGTTACTTACCAAAAACTAATTATTCATGCAGTCATCCTCTGTACGTAGATACATTCGGTGAGAAGAATGCTATGTGCACACCACCAGCGAATTTCTTCTAGAATATGTCGCCGCTCCCACACATCTGTTGTCAACCTGCTAACGAAAGGAAAGGAAATCATTAGCGCACTCCAAAGTCACCAGTATGTGTAATTTTATCTGTATTCTTGAAGTATTATGAAAAAAATTAAACAAAGTGCTGTTAGTGCCTAAAAAACTAATTGTTCACGCTGTCAACCCCTCTACGTAGATACATTCGGTGAGAAGAATGCTATGTGCACAGCACTAGCGATTTTCTTCTAGAATATGTCGCCACTCACACACATCTCTTGTCAACCTGCTAACGAAAGAAAATGCAATCATTAGCGGAATCCAAAGCAACCAGAATGTGTAATTTTATCTGTATTTTCAACCCATAATGAAAAAAAATTAAAACTTCCAGCTGTTACTTACCAAAAAACTAATTATTCATGCAGTCATCCTCTGTACGTAGATACATTCGGTGTGAAGAATGGTATGTGCCCACCACCAGCGATTTTCTTCTAGAATACGTCGCCGCTCCCACACATCTGTTGTCAACCTGCTAACGAAAGGAAAGGAAATCATTAGCGCACTCCAAAGTCACCAGAATGTGTAATTTTATCTGTATTCTTAAAGTATTATGAAAAAATTTAAACAAAGTGCTGTTACTGCCCAAAAAACTAATTGTTCACGCTGTCAACCCCTCTACGTAGATACATTCGGTGAGAAGAATGCTATGTGCACAGCACTAGCGATTTTCTTCTAGAATATGTCGCCACTCACACACATCTCTTGTCAACCTGCTAACGAAAGAAAATGCAATCATTAGCGCAATCCAAAGCAACCAGAATGTGTAATTTTATCTGTATTTTCAAACCATAATGAAGAAAATTAAAACTTCCAGCTGTTACTTACCAAAAAACTAATTATTCATGCAGTCATCCTCTGTACGTAGATACATTCGGTGTGAAGAATGGTATGTGCACACCACCAGCGATTTTCTTCTAGAATATGTCGCCGCTCCCACACATCTGTTGTCAACCTGCTAACGAAAGGAAAGGAAATCATTAGCGCACTCCAAAGTCACCAGAATGTGTAATTTTGTCTGTATTCTTAAAGTATTATGAAAAAATTTATACAAAGTGCTGTTACTGAGTAAAAACTAATTGTTCAACGCTGTCAACCCATCTACGTAGATACATTCGGTGAGAATAATGCTATGTGCACAGCACTAGCGATTTTCTTGTAGAATATGTCGCCACTCACACACATCTCTTGTCAACCTGCTAACGAAAGAAAATGCAATCATTAGCGCAATCCAAAGCAACCAGAATGTGTAATTTTATCTGTATTTTCAAACCATAATGAAAAAAAATTAAAACTTCCAGCTGTTACTTACCAAAAAACTAATTATTCATGCAGTCATCCTCTGTACGTAGATACATTCGGTGTGAAGAATGGTATGTGCCCACCACCAGCTATTTTCTTCTAGAATACGTCGCCTCTCCCACACATCTGTTGTCAACCTGCTAACGAAAGGAAAGGAAATCATTAGCGCACTCCAAAGTCACCAGAATGTGTAATTTTATCTGTATTCTTAAAGTATTACGAAAAAAATTTAAACAAAGTGCTGTTACTGCCCAAAAAACTAATTGTTCACGCTGTCAACCCCTCTACGTAGATACATTCGGTGAGAAGAATGCTATGTGCACAGCACTAGCGATTTTCTTCTAGAATATGTCGCTACTCACACACATCTCTTGTCAACCTGCTAACGCAAAGAAAATGCAATCATTAGCGCAATCCAAAGCAACCAGAATGTGTAATTTTATCTGTATTCTCAAACCATAATGAAAAATATTAAAACTTCCAGCTGTTACTTACCCAAAAAATTATTAATCATGCAGTCATCCTCTGTACGTAGATTCGTTCGGTGTGAAGAATGCTATGTGCACAGCACTAGCGATTTTCTTGTAGAATATGTCGCCGCTCACACACATCTCTTGTCAACCTGCTAACGAAAGAAAATGCAATCATTAGCGCAATCCAAAGCAACCAGAATGTGTAATTTTTATCTGTATTTCAAACCATAATGAAAAAATTTAAAACTTCCAGCTGTTACTTCCCAAAAACTAATTATTCATGCAGACATCCTCTGTACGTAGATACATTCGGTGAGAAGAATGCTATGTGCACACCACCAGCGATTTTCTTCTAGAATATGTCGCCGCTCCCACACATCTGTTGCCAACCTGCTAACGAAAGGAAAGGAAATCATTAGCGCACTCCAAAGTCACCAGAATGTGTAATTTTTATCTGTATTCTGAAAGTATTGTGAAAAAATTTAAACAAAGTCCTGTTACTGCCTAAAAAAACTAATTGTTTACGCTGTCAACCCCACTACGTAGATACATTCGGTGAGACGAATGCTATGTGCACAGCACTAGCGATTTTCGTGTAGAATATGTCGCCGCTCACACACATCTCTTGTCAACCTGCTAATGAAAGAAAATGCAATCATTAGCGCAATCCAAAGCAACCAGAATGTGTAATTTTATCTGCATTCTCAAACCATAATGAAAAAAAATAAAACTTCCAGCTGTTACTAACCAAAAACCAATTATTCATGCAGTCATTCTCTGTACGTAGATACATTCGGTGTGAAGACTGCTATGTGCACAGCATTAGCGATTTTCTTCTAGAGTATGTCGCCGCTCCCACACAACTGTTGTCAACCTGCTAACGAAAGGAAAGGAAATCATTAGCGCACTCCAAAGTCACCAGAATGTGTAATTTTATCTGTATTCTTAAAGTATAATGAAAAAAAATTTAAACAAAGTGCTGTTACTGCCCAAAAAAACTAATTGATCTCGCTGTCCACCCCACTAGGTAGATACATTCGGTGAGAAGAATCCTATGTGCACAGCACTAGCGATTTTCTTCTAGAATATGTCGCCGCTCACACACATCTCTTGTCAACCTGCTAACGAAAGAAAATGCAATCATTAGCGCAATCCAAAGCAACCAGAATTTGTAATTTTATCTGTATTCTCAAACCATAATGAAAAATATTAAAACTTCCAGCTGTTACTTACCCAAAAACTAATTATTCATGCAGTCATCCTCTGTACGTAGATACATTCGGTATGAAGAATGCTATGTGCACAGCACTAGCAATTTTCTAGTAGAATATGTCGCCGCTCACACACATCTCTTGTCAACCTGCTAACGAAAGAAAAATGCAATCATTAGCGCAATCCAAAGCAACCAGAATGTGTAATTTTATCTGTATTCTGAAACCATAATGAAAAAAATTAAACTTCCAGCTGTTACTTACCAAAAAACTAATTATTCATGCAGTCATCCTCTGTACGTAGATACATTTGGTGGTGAAGAATGCTATGTGCACAGCACTAGCGATTTTCTTCTAGAATATGTCGCCGCCCACACACATCTCTTGTCAACCTGCTAACGAAAGGAAAGGAAATCTCTAGCGCACTTCAAAGTCACCAGAATGTGTAATTTTTATCTGTATTCTTAAAGTATTATGAAAAAATTTAAACAAAGTGCTGTTACTGCCCAAAAAACTAATTGTTCACGCTGTCAACCCCCTCTACGTAGATACATTCGGTGAGAAGAATGCTATGTGCACAGCACTAGCGATTTTCTTCTAGAATATGTCGCCACTCACACACATCTCTTGTCAACCTGCTAACGAAAGAAAATGCAATCATTAGCGCAATCCAAAGCAACCAGAATGTGTAATTTTATCTGTATTTTCAAACCATAATGAAAAAAAATTAAAACTTCCAGCTGTTACTTACCAAAAAACTAATTATTCATGCAGTGATCCTCTGTACGTAGATACATTCGGTGTGAAGAATTGGTATGTGCACACCACCAGCGATTTTCTTCTAGAATATGTCGCCGCTCCCACACATCTGTTGTCAACCTGCTAACGAAAGGAAAGGGAAATCATTAGCGCACTCCAAAGTCACCAGAATGTGTAATTTTATCTGTATTCTTAAAGTATTATGAAAAAATTTAAACAAAGTGCTGTTACTGCCCAAAAAAACTAATTGTTCACGCTGTCCAACCCCTCCACGTATATACATTCGGTGAGAAGAATGCTATGTGCACAGCACTAGCGATTTTCTTGTAGAATATGTCGCCGCTCACACACATCTCTTGTCAACCTGCTAACGAAAGAAAATGCAATCATTAGCGCAATCCAAAGCAACCAGAATGTGTAATTTTATCTGTATTTTCAAACCATAATGAAAAAATTTAAAAACTTCCAGCTGTTACTTCCCAAAAACTAATTATTCATGCAGACATCCTCTGTACGTAGATACATTCGGTGGAGAAGAATGCTATGTGCACACCACCAGCGATTTTCTTCTAGAATATGTCGCCGCTCCCACACATCTGTTGCCAACCTGCTAACGAAAGGAAAGGAAATCATTAGCGCACTCCAAAGTCACCAGAATGTGTAATTTTATCTGTATTCTTAAAGTATTATGAAAAATTTAAACAAAGTCCTGTTACTGCCTAAAAAACTAATTGTTTACGCTGTCAACCCACTACGTAGATACATTCGGTGAGACGAATGCTATGTGCACAGCACTAGCGATTTTCTAGTGTAGAATATGTCGCCGCTCACACACATCTCTGGTCAACCTGCTAATGAAAGAAAATGCAATCATTAGCGCAATCCAAAGCAACCAGAATGTGTAATTTTATCTGCATTCTCAAACCATAATGAAAAAAATTAAAACTTCCAGCTGTTACTAACCAAAAACCAATTATTCATGCAGTCATTCTCTGTACGTAGATACATTCGGTGTGAAGACTGCTATGTGCACAGCACTAGCGATTTTCTTCTAGAGTATGTCGCCGCTCCCACACAACTGTTGTCAACCTGCTAACGAAAGGAAAGGAAATCATTAGCGCACTCCAAAGTCACCGGAATGTGTAATTTTTATCTGTATTCTTAAAGTAAAATGAAAAAAATTTAAACAAAGTGCTGTTACTGCCCAAAAAACTAATTGATCACGCTGTCCACCCCACTAGGTAGATACATTCGGTGAGAAGAATCCTATGTGCACAGCACTAGCGATTTTCTTCTAGAATATGTCGCCGCTCACACACATCACTTGTCAACCTGCTAACGAAAGAAAATGCAATCATTAGCGCAATCCAAAGCAACCAGAATTTGTAATTTTATCTGTATTCTCAAACCATAATGAAAAATATTAAAACTTCCAGCTGTTACTTACC
Source organism: Schistocerca piceifrons (assembly GCF_021461385.2). Lineage (NCBI taxonomy): Eukaryota > Metazoa > Arthropoda > Insecta > Orthoptera > Acrididae > Schistocerca > Schistocerca piceifrons. The sequence continues at coordinate 27,491 of NW_025729127.1, forward strand.
CAAAAACTAATTATTCATGCAGTCATCCTCTGTACGTAGATACATTCGGGTATGAAGAATGCTATGTGCACAGCACTAGCAATTTTCTAGTAGAATATGTCGCCGCTCACACACATCTCTTGTCAACCTGCTAACGAAAGAAAATGCAATCATTAGCGCAATCCAAAGCAACCAGAATGTGTAATTTTATCTGTATTCTGAAACCATAATGAAAAAAATTAAACTTCCAGCTGTTACTTACCAAAAAACTAATTATTCATGCAGTCATCCTCTGTACGTAGGATACATTTGGTGTGAAGAATGCTATGTGCACAGCACTAGCGATTTTCTTCTAGAATATGTCGCCGCCCACACACATCTCTTGTCAACCTGCTAACGAAAGGAAAGGAAATCTCTAGCGCACTTCAAAGTCACCAGAATGTGTAATTTTATCTGTATTCTTAAAGTATTATGAAAAAATTTAAACAAAGTGCTGTTACTGCCCAAAAAACTAATTGTTCACGCTGTCAACCCCTCTACGTAGATACATTCGGTGAGAAGAATGCTATGTGCACAGCACTAGCGATTTTCTTCTAGAATATGTTCGCCACTCACACACATCATTTTGTCAACCTGCTAACGAAAGAAAATGCAATCATTAGCGCAATCCAAAGCAACCAGAATGTGTAATTTTATCTGTATTTTCAAACCCATAATGAAAAAAAATTAAAACTTCCAGCTGTTAATTACCAATGAACTAATTATTCATGCAGTCATCCTCTGTACGTAGATACATTCGGTGTGACGAATGGTATGTGCACACCACCAGCGATTTTCTTCTAGAATATGTCGCCGCTCCCACACATCTGTTGTCAACCTGCTAACGAAAGGAAAGGAAATCATTAGCGCACTCCAAAGTCACCAGAATGTGTAATTTTATCTGTATTCTTAAAGTATTATGAAAAAATTTGAACAATGAGCTGTTACTGCCCAAAAAACTAATTGTTCACGCTGTCAACCCCTCTACGTAGATACAATTCGGTGAGAAGAGTGCTATGTGCACAGCACTAGCGATTTTCTTCTAGAATATGTCGCCACTCACACACACCTCTTGTCAACCTGCTAACGAAAAGAAAATGCAATCATTGGCGCAATCCAAAGCAACCAGAATGTGTAATTTTATCTGTATTTTCAAACCATAATGAAAGAAAGTTAAAACTTCCAGCTGTTTACTTACCAAAAAACTAATTAATCATGCAGTCGTCCTCTGTACGTAGATACATTCGGTGTGAAGAATGGTATGTGCACACACCACCAGCGATTTTTCTTGTAGAATATGTCGCCGCTCCCACACATCTGTTGTCAACCTGCTAACGAAAGGAAAAGGAAATCATTAGCGCACTCCAAAGTCACTAGAATGTGTAATTTTATCTGTATTCTTAAAGTATTATGAAAAAATTTATACAAAGTGCTGTTACTGCTAAAAAACTAATTGTTCACGCTGTCAACCAGTCTACGTAGATACATTCGGAGAGAAGAATGCTATGTGCACAGCACTAGCGATTTTCTTGTATAATATGTCGCCGCTCACACACATCTCTTGTCAACCTGCTAACGAAAGAAAATGCAATCATTAGCGCAATCCAAAGTAACCAGAATGTGTAATTTTATCTGTATTCTCAAAGCACAATGAAAAAAATTTAAAAGTTCCAGCTCTTACTAACCAAAAACTAATTATTCATGCAGTCATTCTCCGTACGTAGATACATTCGGTGTGAAGACTGCTATGTGCACAGCACTAGCGATTTTCTTCTAGAGTATGTCGCCGCTCCCACACATCTGTTGTCAACCTGCTAACGAAAGGAAAGGAAATCATTAGCGCACTCCAAAGTCATCAGAATGTGTAATTTCATCTGTATTCTTAAAGTATAATGAAAAAAATTTAAACAAAGTGCTGTTACTGCCCAAAAAACTAATTGTTCAAGCTGTGAACCCCACTAGGTAGATACATTCGGTGAGAAGAATGCTATGTGCACAGCACTAGCGATTTTCTTGTAGAATATGTCGCCGCTCACATACATCTCTTGTCAACCTCATAACGAAAGAAAATGCAATCATTAGCGCAATCCAAAGCAACCAGAATGTGTAATTCTTATCTGTATTCTCAAACCATATGATAAAAATATTAAAACTCCAGCTGTTACTTACCCAAAAACTAATTATTCATGCAGTCATCCTCTGTACGTAGATTCATTCGGTGTGAAGAATGCTATGTGCACAGCACTAGCGATTTTCTTGTAGAATATGTCGCCGCTCACACACATCTCTTGTCAACCTGCTAACGAAAGAAAATGCAATCATTAGCGCAATCCAAAGCAACCAGAATGTGTAATTTTATCTGTATTTTCAAACCATAATGAAAAAAATTAAAACTTCCAGCTGTTACTTCCCAAAAACTAATTAATTCATGCAGACATCCTCTGTACGTAGATACATTCGGTGAGAAGAATGCTATGTGCACACCACCGGCGACTTTCTTCCAGAATATGTCGCCGCTCCCACACATCTGTTGCCAACCTGCTATCGAAAGGAAAGGAAATCATTAGCGCACTCCAAAGTCACCAGAATGTGTAATTTTGTCTGTATTCTTAAAGTACTATGAAAAAATTTAAACAAAGTGCTGTTACTGCCTAAAAAACTAATTGTTTTACGCTGTCAACCCCCACTACGTAGATACATTCGGTGAGACGAATGCTATGTGCACAGCACTAGCGATTTTCGTGTAGAATATGTCGCCGCTCACACACATCTCTTGTCAACCTGCTAACGAAAGAAAATGCAATCATTAGCGCAATCCAAAGCAACCAGAATGTGTAATTTTATCTGTATTCTAAAACCATAATGAAAAAAATTAAAACTTCCAGCTGTTACTTACCAAAAAACTAATTATTCATGCAGTCGTCTCTGTACGTAGATACATTTGGTGTGAAGGAATGCTATGTACACAGCACTAGCGATTTTCTTCTAGAATATGTCGCCGCCCACACACATCTCTTGTCAACCTGCTAACGAAAGGAAAGGAAATCTCTAGCGCACTTCAAAGTCACCAGAATGTGTAATTTTTATCTGTATTCTTAAAGTATTATGAAAAAATTTAAACAAAGTGCTGTTACTGCCCCAAAAAACTAATTGTTCACGCTGTCAACCCCTCTACGTAGATACATTCGGTGAGAAGAATGCTATGTGCACAGCACTAGCGATTTTCTTCTAGAATATGTCGCCACTCACACACATCTCTTGTCAACCTGCTAAACCGAAGAAGAAATGCAATCATTAGCACAATCCAAAGCAACCAGAATGTGTAATTTTATCTGTATTTTCAAACCATAATGAAAAAATTAAAACTTCAAGCTGTTACTTACCAAAAAACTAATTATTCATGCAGTCATCCTCTGTACGTAGATACATTCGGTGTGAAGAATCGTTTGTGCACACCACCAGCGATTTTCTTCCAGAATATGTCGCCGCTCCCACACAATCTGTTGTCAACCTGCTAACAAAAGGAAAGGAAATCATTAGCGCACTCCAAAGTCACCAGAATGTGTAATTCTATCAGTATTCTTAAAGTATTATGAAAAAAATTTAAACAAAGTGCTGTTACTGCCCAAAAAACTAATTGTTCACGCTGTCAACCCCCTCTACGTAGATACATTCGGTGAGAAGAATGCTATGTGCACAGCACTAGCGATTTTCTTCTAGAATATGTCGCCACTCACACACATCTCGCGTCAACCTGCTAACGAAAGAAAATGCAATCATTAGCGCAATCCAAAGCAACCAGAATGTGTAATTTTATCTGTATTTTCAAACCATAATGAAAAAAATTAAAACTTCCAGCTGTTACTTACCAAAAAACTAATTATTCATGCAGTCATCCTCTGTACGTAGATACATTCGGTGTGAAGAATGGTATGTGCACACCTCAGCGATTTTCTTGTAGAATATGTCGCCGCTCCCACACATCTGTTGTCAACCTGCTAACGAAAGGAAAGGAAATCATTAGCGCACTCCAAAGTCACCAGAATGTGTAATTTTATCTGTATTCTTAAAGTATTATGAAAAAAATTTAAACAAAGTGCTGTTACTGCCCAAAAGACTAATTGGCTCAGGGTGTCAACCCCCCTAGGTAGATACATTCGGTGAGAAGAATGCAATGTGCACAGCACTAGCGATTTTCTTGTATAATATGTCGCCGCTCACATACATCTCTTGTCAACCTGCTAACGAAAGAAGATGCAATCATTAGAGCAATCCAAAGCAACCAGAATGTGTAATTTTATCTGTATTCTCAAACCATAATGAAAAATATTAAAACTTCCAGCTGTTACTTACCCAAAAACTAATTATTCATGCAGTCATCCTCTGTACGTAGATACTTCACGGTGTGAAGAATGCTATGTGCACAGCACTAGCGATTTTCTTGTAGAATATGTCGCCGCTCACACACATCTCTTGTCAACCTGCTAACGAAAAAAAATGCAATCATTAGCGCAATCCAAAGCAACTTGAATGTGTAATTTTATCTGTATTCTCAAACCATAATGAAAAAAATTAAAACTTCCAGCAGTTACTTACCTCCAAAAACTAATTTATCATCCAGTCATTCTCTGTACGTAGATACATTCGGTGTGAAGAATGCCATGTGCAAAGCACTAGCGATTTTCTTCTAGAATATGTCGCCGCTCCCACACATCTGTTTTACAACCTGCTAACGAAAGGAAAGGAATTCATTAGCGCACTCCAAAGTCACCAGAATGTGTAATTTTATCTGTATTCTTAAAGTATAATGAAAAAATTTAAACAAAGTTTTGTTACTGCCCAAAAAACTAATTGTTCACGCTGTCAACCCCTCTACGTAGATACATTCGGGTTGTGAAGAATGCTATGTGCACAGCACTAGCGATTTTCTTCTGGAATATGTTGCCGCTCACATACATCTCTTTGTCAACCCTGCTAACGAAAGAAAATGCAATCATTAGCGCAATCCAAAGCAACCAGAATTTGTAATTTTATCTCTATTCTCAAACCATAATGAAAAATATTAAATCTTACAGCTGTTACTTACCCAAAAAACTAATTATTCATGCAGTCATCCTCTGTACGTCGATACATTCGGTGTGAAGAATGCTATGTGGAAGGCACTAGCGATTTTCTTGTAGAATATGTCGCCGCTCACACACATCTCCTGTCAATCTGCTAACGAAAGAAAATGCAATCATTAGCGCAATCCAAAGCAACCAGAATGTGTAATTTTATCTGTATTCACAAACCATAATGAAAAAAAATTAAAACTTCCAGCTGTTACTTATCAAAAAACTAATTATTCATGCAGTCATCCTCTGTACGTAGATGCATTTAGTGTGAAGAACGCTATGTGCACAGCACTAGCCGATTTTCTTCTAGAATATGTCGCCGCTCACACACATCTCTTGTCAACCTGCTAACGAAAGAAAATGCAATCATTAGCGGAATCCAAAGCAACAGAATGTGTAATTTTTAACTGTATTGTCAAACCATAATGAAAAAAATTAAAACTTCCAGCTGTTACTTACCCAAAAAACTAATTATTTCATGCAGTCATTCTCTGTACGTAGATACATTCGGTGTGAAGAATGACTATGTGCACAGCACTAGCGATTTTCTTCTAGAATATGTTGCCGCTCCACACACATCTGTTGTCAACCTGCTAACGAAAGGAAAGGAAATCATTAGCGCGCACTCCAACGTCACCAGAATGGGTAATTTCATCTGTATTCTTAAAGGTATAATGAAAAAAATTTAAACAAAGTGCTGTTACTGCCCAAAAAAACTAATTGTTCACGCTGTCTCAACCCCACTAGGTAGATACATTCGGTGAGAAGAATGCTATGTGCACAGCACTAGCCGATTTTCTTGTAGAATATGTCGCCCGCTCACACACATCTGTTGTCAACCTGCTAACGGAAGAAAATGCAATCATTAGCGCAATCCAAAGCCAACCAGAATGTGTAATTTTATCTGTATTGTCAAACCATAATGAATAAAAATTTAAAACTTCCAGCTGTTACTTACCCAAAAACTAAATATTCATGCAGTCATCCTCTGTACGTAGATACATTCGGTGTGAAGAATGCTATGTGCACAGCACTAGCGATTTTCTTCTAGAATATGTCGCCGCTCACATACATCTCTTGTCAACCTGCTAACGAAAGAAAATGCCATCTATTAGCGCAATCCAAAAGCAACCAGAATGTGTAATTTTTATCTGTATTATCAAACCATAATGAAAAAAAATTAAAATTTCCAGCTGTTTACTTACCAAAAAACTATTTAATCATGCAGTCACCCCTCTGTACGTTGATACATTCGGTGTGAAGAATTGCTATGTGCACAGCACTAGCGATTTTCTTCTAGAATTATGTCAGCTCGCTCCCTCCACACATCAGTTGTCAACCTGCTAACGAAAGTGAAAGGATATCATTAGCGCACTCCAAAAGTCACCAGATATGTGTAATTTTTGTCTGTATTCTTAAAGTATAATGAAAAGAATTTAAACATAGTGCTGTTGCTGCCCAAAAAACTATAATTCTTCACACGCTGTCAACTCCCTCTACATAGATACATTCTGGTGAAAAGAATGCTATGTGCATCAGCACTAGAGATTTTCTTTCTACAATACTTCGACGCTCCCAACACTCAGTTGCCAATCTGCTAACGAAAGGAAAGGATATCATTAGCGCACTCCAGAGTCACCAGAATGTGTAATTTTATTCTCTGTATTCTTAAAGTATAATGAAAAAAAACTGAAAACAAAGTGCTGTTACTGCACCAGAAAACAAACTGTTCACGCTGACAACCCCTCCACGTAGATACATTCGGTGAGAAGAAAGCTATGTGCACAGCACTAGCGATTTTCTTGTAGAATATGACCGCCGCTTCACATTCATCTCTTGAAAACCTGCTAACGAAAGAAAATGCAAGTCATTCGCGACAATCCAAAGCAACCAGAATGTGTAATTTTTATCTGT
>NW_025729128.1:0-62714 GCF_021461385.2 Schistocerca piceifrons
CTTCGCCGCTCCCACACATCTGATGTCAACCTGCCATCGAAAGGAAGGGAAATCACTAGCGCACTCCAAAGTCACCAGAATGTGTAATTTCATCTGTATTCTTAAAGTATAATGAAAAAAATTTAAACAAAGTGCTGTTACTGCCCAAAAAACTAATTGTTCACGCTGTCAACCCCTCAACGTCGATACATTCGGTGAGAAGAATGCTATGTGCACAGCACTAGCGATTTTCTTCTAGAATACTTCGCCGCTCCCACACATCTGATGTCAACCTGCCATCGAAAGGAAGGGAAATCACTAGCGCACTCCAAAGTCACCAGAATGTGTAATTTCATCTGTATTCTTAAAGTATAATGAAAAAAATTTAAACAAAGTGCTGTTACTGCCCAAAAAACTAATTGTTCACGCTGTCAACCCCTCAACGTCGATACATTCGGTGAGAAGAATGCTATGTGCACAGCACTAGCGATTTTCTTCTAGAATACTTCGCCGCTCCCACACATCTGATGTCAACCTGCCATCGAAAGGAAGGGAAATCACTAGCGCACTCCAAAGTCACCAGAATGTGTAATTTCATCTGTATTCTTAAAGTATAATGAAAAAAATTTAAACAACGTGCTGTTACTGCCCAAAAAACTAATTGTTCACGCTGTCAACCCCTCAACGTCGATACATTCGGTGAGAAGAGTGCTATGTGCACAGCACTAGCGATTTTCTTCTAGAATACTTCGCCGCTCCCACACATCTGATGTCAACCTGCCATCGAAAGGAAGGGAAATCACTAGCGCACTCCAAAGTCACCAGAATGTGTAATTTCATCTGTATTCTTAAAGTATAATGAAAAAAATTTAAACAAAGTGCTGTTACTGCCCAAAAAACTAATTTTTCACGCTGTCAACCCCTCAACGTCGATACATTCGGTGAGAAGAATGCTATGTGCACAGCACTAGCGATTTTCTTCTAGAATACTTCGCCGCTCCCACACATCTGATGTCAACCTGCCATCGAAAGGAAGGGAAATCACTAGCGCACCCCAAAGTCACCAGAATGTGTAATTTCATCTGTATTCTTAAAGTATAATGAAAAAAATTTAAACAACGTGCTGTTACTGCCCAAAAAACTAATTGTTCACGCTGTCAACCCCTCAACGTCGATACATTCGGTGAGAAGAATGCTATGTGCACAGCACTAGCGATTTTCTTCTAGAATACTTCGCCGCTCCCACACATCTGATGTCAACCTGCCATCGAAAGGAAGGGAAATCACTAGCGCACTCCAAAGTCACCAGAATGTGTAATTTCATCTGTATTCTTAAAGTATAATGAAAAAAATTTAAACAACGTGCTGTTACTGCCCAAAAAACTAATTGTTCACGCTGTCAACCCATCAACGTCGATACATTCGGTGAGAAGAATGCTATGTGCACAGCACTAGCGATTTTCTTCTAGAATACTTCGCCGCCCCCACACATCTGATGTCAACCTGCCATCGAAAGGAAGGGAAATCACTAGCGCAGTCCAAAGTCACCAGAATGTGTAATTTCATCTGTATTCTTAAAGTATAATGAAAAAAATTTAAACAAAGTGCTGTTACTGCCCAAAAAACTAATTGTTCACGCTGTCAACCCCTCAACGTCGATACATTCGGTGAGAAGAATGCTATGTGCACAGCACTAGCGATTTTCTTCTAGAATACTTCGCCGCTCCCACACATCTGATGTCAACCTGCCATCGAAAGGAAGGGAAATCACTAGCGCACTCCAAAGTCACCAGAATGTGTAATTTCATCTGTATTCTTAAAGTATAATGAAAAAAATTTAAACAAAGTGCTGTTACTGCCCAAAAAACTAATTGTTCACGCTGTCAACCCCTCAACGTCGATACATTCGGTGAGAAGAATGCTATGTGCACAGCACTAGCGATTTTCTTCTAGAATACTTCGCCGCTCCCACACATCTGATGTCAACCTGCCATCGAAAGGAAGGGAAATCACTAGCGCACTCCAAAGTCACCAGAATGTGTAATTTCATCTGTATTCTTAAAATATAATGAAAAAAATTTAAACAAAGTGCTGTTACTGCCCAAAAAACTAATTGTTCACGCTGTCAACCCCTCAACGTCGATACATTCGGTGAGAAGAATGCTATGTGCACAGCACTAGCGATTTTCTTCTAGAATACTTCGCCGCTCCCACACATCTGATGTCAACCTGCCATCGAAAGGAAGGGAAATCACTAGCGCACTCCAAAGTCACCAGAATGTGTAATTTCATCTGTATTCTTAAAGTATAATGAAAAAAATTTAAACAAAGTGCTGTTACTGCCCAAAAAACTAATTGTTCACGCTGTCAACCCCTCAACGTCGATACATTCGGTGAGGAGAATGCTATGTGCACAGCACTAGCGATTTTCTTCTAGAATACTTCGCCGCTCCCACACATCTGATGTCAACCTGCCATCGAAAGGAAGGGAAATCACTAGCGCACTCCAAAGTCACCAGAATGTGTAATTTCATCTGTATTCTTAAAGTATAATGAAAAAAATTTAAACAAAGTGCTGTTACTGCCCAAAAAACTATCTTTTCACGCTGTCAACCCCTCAACGTCGATACATTCGGTGAGAAGAATGCTATGTGCACAGCACTAGCGATTTTCTTCTAGAATACTTCGCCGCTCCCACACATCTGATGTCAACCTGCCATCGAAAGGAAGGGAAATCACTAGCGCACTCCAAAGTCACCAGAATGTGTAATTTCATCTGTATTCTTAAAGTATAATGAAAAAAATTTAAACAACGTGCTGTTACTGCCCAAAAAACTAATTGTTCACGCTGTCAACCCCTCAACGTCGATACATTCGGTGAGAAGAATGCTATGTGCACAGCACTAGCGATTTTCTTCTAGAATACTTCGCCGCTCCCACACATCTGATGTCAACCTGCCATCGAAAGGAAGGGAAATCACTAGCGCACTCCAAAGTCACCAGAATGTGTAATTTCATCTGTATTCTTAAAGTATAATGAAAAAAATTTAAACAAAGTGCTGTTACTGCCCAAAAAACTAATTTTTCACGCTGTCAACCCCTCAACGTCGATACATTCGGTGAGAAGAATGCTATGTGCACAGCACTAGCGATTTTCTTCTAGAATACTTCGCCGCTCCCACACATCTGATGTCAACCTGCCATCGAAAGGAAGGGAAATCACTAGCGCACTCCAAAGTCACCAGAATTTGTAATTTCATCTGTATTCTTAAAGTATAATGAAAAAAATTTAAACAAAGTGCTGTTACTGCCCAAAAAACTAATTGTTCACGCTGTCAACCCCTCAACGTCGATACATTCGGTGAGAAGAATGCTATGTGCACAGCACTAGCGATTTTCTTCTAGAATACTTCGCCGCTCCCACACATCTGATGTCAACCTGCCATCGAAAGGAAGGGAAATCACTAGCGCACTCCAAAGTCACCAGAATGTGTAATTTCATCTGTATTCTTAAAGTATAATGAAAAAAATTTAAACAAAGTGCTGTTACTGCCCAAAAAACTAATTGTTCACGCTGTCAACCCCTCTACGTAGATACATTCGATGTGAGGAATGCTATGTGCACAGCACTAGCGATTTTCTTCTAGAATACTTCGCCGCTCCCACACATCTGATGTCAACCTGCTAACGAAAGGAAAGGAAATCATTAGCGCACTCCAAAGTCACCAGAACGTGTAATTTTATCTGTATTCTTAAAGTATAATGAAAAAAATTTAAACAAAGTGCTGTTACTGCCCAAAAAACTAATTTTTCACGCTGTCAACCCCTCAACGTCGATACATTCGGTCTATGTGCACAGCACTACCCGATTTTCTTCTAGAATACTTCGCCGCTCCCACACATCTGATGTCAACCTGCCATCGAAGGAGGAGAAATCACTAGCGCACTCCAAAGTCACCAGAATGTGTAATTTCATCTGTATTCTTAAAGTATAATGAAAAAAATTTAAACAAAGTGCTGTTACTGCCCAAAAAACTAATTTTTCACGCTGTCAACCCCTCAACGTCGATACATTCGGTGAGAAGAATGCTATGTGCACAGCACTAGCGATTTTCTTCTAGAATACTTCGCCGCTCCCACACATCTGATGTCAACCTGCCATCGAAAGGAAGGGAAATCACTAGCGCACTCCAAAGTCACCAGAATGTAATTTTATCTGTATTCTTAAAGTATAATGAAAAAAAATTTAAACAACGTGCTGTTACTGAGCCAAAAAACTAATGTTCACGCTGTCAACCCTCTCAACGTCGATACATTCGGTGAGAAGAATGCTATGTGCACAGCACTAGCGATTTTCTTCTAGAATACTTCGCCGCTCCCACACATCTGATGTCAACCTGCCATCGAAAGGAAGGGAAATCACTAGCGCACTCCAAAGTCACCAGAATGTGTAATTTCATCTGTATTCTTAAAGTATAATGAAAAAAATTTAAACAAAGTGCTGTTACTGCCCAAAAAACTAATTTTTCACGCTGTCAACCCCTCAACGTCGATACATTCGGTGAGAAGAATGCTATGTGCACAGCACTAGCGATTTTCTTCTAGAATACTTCGCCGCTCCCACACATCTGATGTCAACCTGCCATCGAAAGGAAGGGAAATCACTAGCGCACTCCAAAGTCACCAGAATGTGTAATTTTATCTGTATTCTTAAAGTATAATGAAAAAAATTTAAACAACGTGATGTTACTGCCCAAAAAACTAATTTTTCACGCTGTCAACCCCTCAACGTCGATACATTCGGTGAGAAGAATGCTATGTGCACAGAACTAGCGATTTTCTTCTAGAATACTTCGCCGCTCCCACACATCTGATGTCAACCTGCCATCGAAAGGAAGGGAAATCACTAGCGCACTCCAAAGTCACCAGAATGTGTAATTTCATCTGTATTCTTAAAGTATAATGAAAAAAATTTAAACAAAGTGCTGTTACTGCCCAAAAAACTAATTTTTCACGCTGTCAACACTTCAACGTCGATACATTCGGTGTGAAGAATGCTATGTGCACAGCACTAGCGATTTTCTTCTAGAATACTTCGCCGCTCCCACACATCTGATGTCAACCTGCCATCGAAAGGAAGGGAAATCACTAGCGCACTCCAAAGTCACCAGAATGTGTAATTTCATCTGTATTCTTAAAGTATAATGAAAAAAAATTTAAACAAAGTGCTGTTACTGCCCAAAAAAACTAATTTTTCACGCTGTCAACCACTCAACGTCGATACATTCGGTGAGAAGAATGCTATGTGCACAGCACTAGCGATTTTCTTCTAGAATACTTCGCCGCTCCCACACATCTGATGTCAACCTGCCATCGAAAGGAAGGGAAATCACTAGCGCACTCCAAAGTCACCAGAATGTGTAATTTCATCTGTATTCTTAAAGTATAATGAAAAAAATTTAAACAAAGTGCTGTTACTGCCCCAAAAAACTAATTTTTCACGCTGTCAACCCCTCAACGTCGATACATTCGGTGAGAAGAATGCTATGTGCACAGCACTAGCGATTTTCTTCTAGAATACTTCGCCGCTCCCACACATCTGATGTCAACCTGCCATCGAAAGGAAGGGAAATCACTAGCGCACTCCAAAGTCACCAGAATGTGTAATTTCATCTGTATTCTTAAAGTATAATGAAAAAAATTAAACAAAGTGCTGTTACTGCCCAAAAAACTAATTTTTCACGCTGTCAACCCCTCAACGTCGATACATTCGGTGAGAAGAATGCTATGTGCACAGCACTAGCGATTTTCTTCTAGAATACTTCGCCGCTCCCACACATCTGATGTCAACCTGCCATCGAAAGGAAGGGAAATCACTAGCGCACTCCAAAGTCACCAGAATGTGTAATTTCATCTGTATTCTTAAAGTATAATGAAAAAAATTTAAACAAAGTGCTGTTACTGCCCCAAAAAACTAATTTTTCACGCTGTCAACCCCTCAACGTCGATACATTCGGTGAGAAGAATGCTATGTGCACAGCACTAGCGATTTTCTTCTAGAATACTTCGCCGCTCCCACACATCTGATGTCAACCTGCCATCGAAAGGAAGGGAAATCACTAGCGCACTCCAAAGTCACCAGAATGTGTAATTTCATCTGTATTCTTAAAGTATAATGAAAAAAATTTAAACAAAGTGCTGTTACTGCCCAAAAAACTAATTTTTCACGCTGTCAACCCCTCAACGTCGATACATTCGGTGAGAAGAATGCTATGTGCACAGCACTAGCGATTTTCTTCTAGAATACTTCGCCGCTCCCACACATCTGATGTCAACCTGCCATCGAAAGGAAGGGAAATCACTAGCGCACTCCAAAGTCACCAGAATGTGTAATTTCATCTGTATTCTTAAAGTATAATGAAAAAAATTTAAACAAAGTGCTGTTACTGCCCAAAAAACTAATTTTTTCGCGCTGTCAACCCCTCAACGTAGATACATTCGGTGTGAAGAATGCTATGTGCACAGCACTAGCGATTTTCTTCTAGAATACTTCACCGCTCCCACACATCTGATGTCAACCTGCCATCGAAAGGAAGGGAAATCACTAGCGCACTCCAAAGTCACCAGAATGTGTAATTTCATCTGTATTCTTAAAGTATAATGAAAAAAATTTAAACAAAGTGCTGTTACTGCCCAAAAAACTAATTTTTCACGCTGTCAACCCCTCAACGTCGATACATTCGGTGAGAAGAATGCTATGTGCACAGCACTAGCGATTTTCTTCTAGAATACTTCGCCACTCCCACACATCTGATGTCAACCTGCCATCGAAAGGAAGGGAAATCACTAGCGCACTCCAAAGTCACCAGAATGTGTAATTTCATCTGTATTCTTAAAGTATAATGAAAAAAATTTAAACAAAGTGCTGTTACTGCCCAAAAAACTATTTTTTCACGCTGTCAACCCCTCAACGTCGATACATTCGGTGAGAAGAATGCTATGTGCACAGCACTAGCGATTTTCTTCTAGAATACTTCGCCGCTCCCACACATCTGATGTCAACCTGCCATCGAAAGGAAGGGAAATCACTAGCGCACTCCAAAGTCACCAGAATGTGTAATTTCATCTGTATTCTTAAAGTATAATGAAAAAAAATTTAAACAAAGTGCTGTTACTGCCCAAAAAACTAATTTTCGCGCTGTCAACCCCTCAACGTAGATACATTCGGTGTGAAGAATGCTATGTGCACAGCACTAGCGATTTTCTTCTAGAATACTTCACCGCTCCCTCCCACACATCTGATGTCAACCTGCCATCGAAAGGAAGGGAAATCACTAGCGCACTCCAAAGTCACCAGAATGTGTAATTTCATCTGTATTCTTAAAGTATAATGAAAAAATTTAAACAACGTGCTGTTACTGCCCAAAAAAACTAATTTTTCACGCTGTCAACCCCTCAACGTCGATACATTCGGTGTGAAGAATGCTATGTGCACAGCACTAGCGATTTTCTTCTAGAATACTTCGCCGCTCCCACCACATCTGATGTCAACCTGCTAACGAAAGGAAGGGAAATCACTAGCGCACTCCAAAGTCACCAGAATGTGTAATTTCATCTGTATTCTTAAAGTATAATGAAAAAAATTTAAGCAACGTGCTGTTACTGCCCAAAAAACTAATTTTTCACGCTGTCAACCCCTCAACGTCGATACATTTGGTGTGAAGAATGCTATGTGCACAGCACTAGCGATTTTCTTCTAGAATACTTCGCCGCTCCCACACATCTGATGTCAACCTGCTAACGAAAGGAAGGGAAATCACTAGCGCACTCCAAAGTCACCAGAATGTGTAATTTCATCTGTATTCTTAAAGTATAATGAAAAAAATTTAAACAACGTGCTGTTACTGCCCAAAAAACTAATTTTTCACGCTGTCAACCCCTCAACGTCGATACATTCGGTGTGAAGAATGCTATGTGCACAGCACTAGCGATTTTCTTCTAGAATACTTCGCCGCTCCCAGACATCTGATGTCAACATGCTAACGAAAGGAAGGGAAATGACTAGCGCACTCCAAAGTCACCAGAATGTGTAATTTCATCTGTATTCTTAAAGTATAATGAAAAAAATTTAAACAAAGTGCTGTTACTGCCCAAAAAACAACTTGTTCACGCTGTCAACCCCTCAACGTCGATACATTCGGTGTGAAGAATGCTATGTGCACAGCACTAGCGATTTTCTTCTAGAATACTTCGCCGCTCCCACACATCTGATGTCAACCTGCTAATGAATGGAAGGGAAATCACTAGCGCACTCCAAAGTCACCAGAATGTGTAATTTCATCTGTATTCTTAAAGTATAATGAAAAAAATTTAAAACAACGTGCTGTTACTGCCCAAAAAACTAATTTTTCACGCTGTCAACCCCTCAACGTCGATACATTCGGTGTGAAGAATGCTATGTGCACAGCACTAGCGATTTTCTTCTAGAATACTTCGCCGCTCCCACACATCTGATGTCAACCTGCTAACGAAAGGAAGGGAAATCACTAGCGCACTCCAAAGTCGCCACAATGTGTAATTTCATCTGTATTCTTAAAGTATAATGAAAAAATTTAAACAAAGTGCTGTTACTGCCCAAAAAACTAATTGTTCACGCTGTCAACCCCTCTACGTAGATACATTCGATGTGAGGAATGCTATGTGCACAGCACTAGCGATTTTCTTCTAGAATTCTTCGCCGCTCCCACACATCTGATGTCAACCTGCTAACGAAAGGAAAGGAAATCATTAGCGCACTCCAAAGTCACCAGAACGTGTAATTTTATCTGTATTCTTAAAGTATAATGAAAAAAATTTAAACAAAGTGCTGTTACAGGCAGAAGACTAATTTTTCACGCTGTCAACCCCTCTACGTAGATACATTCGGTGTGAAGAATGCTATGTGCACAGCACTAGCGATTTTCTTCTACAATACTTCACCGCTCCACACATCTGTTGTCAACATGCTAACGAAAGGAAAGGAAATCATTAGCGCACTCCAAAGTCACCAGAATGTGTAATTTTATCTGTATGCTTAAAGTATAATGAAAAAAATTTAAACAAAGTGCTGTTACAGCCCAAAAAACTAATTTTTCACGCTGTCAACCCCTTTACGTAGATACATTCGGTGTGAAGAATGCTATGTGCACAGCACTAGCGATTTTCTTCTAGAATATGTCGCCGCTCCCACACATCTGATGTCAACCTGCTAACGAAAGGAAGGGAAATCACTAGCGCACTCCAAAGTCACCAGAATGTGTAATTTCATCTGTATTCTTAAAGTATAATGAAAAAAATGAAACAAAGTGCTGTTACTGCCCAAAAAACTATTTGTTCACGCTGTCAACCCCACTACGTAGATACATTCGATGTAAAGAATGCTATGTGCACAGCACTAGCGATTTTCTTCTAGAATATGTCGCCGCTCTCACACATCTCTTGTCAACCTGCTAACGAAAGAAAATGCTATCATTAGCGCAATCAAAAGAAACCAGAATGTGTAATTTTATCTGTATTCTCAGACCATAGTGAAAAAAATTAAAACTTCCAGCTGTTACTTACCAAAAACTAATTATTCATGCAGTCATCCTCTGTACGTAGTTACATTCGGTGTGAAGAATGCTATGTGCACAGGACTAGCGATTTTCTTCTAGAATACTTCGCCGCTCCTACACATCTGTTGTCAACCTGCTAACGAAAGGAAAGGAAATCATTAGCGCACTATAAAGTCACCAGAATGTGTAATTTCATCTGTATTCTTAAAGTATAATGAAAAAAATTTAAACAAAGTGCTGTTACTGCCCAAAAAACTAATTGTTCACGCTGTCAACCCCTCTACGTAGATACATTCGATGTGAGGAATGCTGCGTGCACAGCACTAGCGATTTTCTTCTAGAATATGTCGCCGCTCACACACATCTGATGTCAACCTGCTAACGAAAGGAAAGGAAATCATTAGCGCACTCCAAAGTCACCAGAACGTGTAATTTTATCTGTATTCTTAAAGTATAATGAAAAAAATTTAAACAAAGTGCTGTTACAGGCAAAAGACTAATTTTTCACGCTGTCAACCCCTCTACGTAGATACATTCGGTGTGAAGAATGCTATGTGCACAGCACTAGCGATTTTCTTCTGGAATACTTCACCGCTCCCACACATCTGTTGTCAACCTGCTAACGAAAGGAAAGGAAATCATTAGCGCACTCTCCAAAGTCACCAGAATGTGTAATTTTATCTGTGTTCTTAAAGTATAATGAAAAAAATTTAACAAAGTGCTGTTACAGCCCAAAAAACTAAGTTTTCACGCTGTCAACCCCTTTACGTAGATACATTCGGTGTGAAGAATGCTATGTGCACAGCACTAGCGATTTTCTTCTAGAATATGTCGCCGCTCCCACACATCTGTTGTCAACCTGCTAACGAAAGGAAAGGAAATCATTAGCGCACTCCAAAGTCACCAGAATGTGTAATTTTATCTGTATGCTTAAAGTATAATGAAAAAAATTTAAACAAAGTGCTGTTACAGCCCAAAAAACTAATTTTTCACGCTGTCAACCCCTTTACGTAGATACATTCGGTGTGAAGAATGCTATGTGCACAGCACTAGCGATTTTCTTCTAGAATATGTCGCCGCTCCCACACATCTGTTGTCAACCTGCTAACGAAAGGAAAGGAAATCATTAGCGCACTCCAACGTCACCAGAATGTGTAATTTCATCTGTATTCTTAAAGTATAATGAAAAAAATTTAAACAAAGTGCTGTTACTGCCCAAAAAACTAATTGTTCACGCTGTCAACCCCTCTACGTAGATACATTCGGTGTGAAGAAATGCTATGTGCACAGCACTAGCGATTTTCTTTCTAGAATACTTCGCCGCTCCCATACATCCGATGGTCAACCCGCAACACGAAAGGAAAGGAAATCATTAGCGCACTCCAAAGTCACCAGAATGTGTAATTTTATCAGTATTCTTAAAGTATAATGAAAAAAATTTAAACAAAGTGCTGTTACTGCCCAAAAAATTAATTGTTCACGCTGTCAACCCCACTACGTAGATACATTCGATGTAAAGAATGCTACGTGCACAGCACTAGCGATTTTCTTCTAGAATATGTCGCCGCTCCCACACATCTCTTGTCAACCTGCTAACGAAAGAAAATGCTATCATTAGCGCAATCAAAAGAAACCGGAATGTGTAATTTTATCTATATTCTTAGACCATAATGAAAAAAATTAAAACTTCCAGCTGTTACTTACCAAAAAACTAATTATTCATGCAGTCATCCTCTGTAAGTAGTTACATTCGGTGTGAAGAATGCTATGTGCACAGCACTAGCGATTTTCTTCTAGAATACTTCGCCCGCTCCCACACATCTGATGTCAACCTGCCATCGAAAGGAAGGGAAATCACTAGCGCACTCCAAAGTCACCAGAATGTGTAATTTCATCTGTATTCTTAAAGTATATGAAAAAATTTAAACAAAGTGCTGTTACTGCCCAAAAAACTAATTTTTCGCGCTGTCAACCCCTCAACGTAGATACATTCGGTGTGAAGAATGCTATGTGCACAGCACTAGCGACTTTCTTCTAGAATTTGTCGCCGCTCCCACACATCTGATGTCAACCTGCCATCGAAAGGAAGGGAAATCACTAGCGCACTCCAAAGTCGCCAGAATGTGTAATTTCATCTGTATTCTTAAAGTATAATGAAAAAAATTTAAACAAAGTGCTGTTACTGCCCAAAAAACTAATTGTTCACGCTGTCAACCCCTCTACGTAGATACATTCGATGTGAGGAATGCTAATGTGCACAGCACTAGCGATTTTCTTCTAGAATACTTCGCCGCTCCCACACATCTGATGTCAACCTGCTAACGAAAGGAAAGGAAATCATTAGCGCACTCCAAAGTCACCAGAACGTGTAATTTTATCTGTATTCTTAAAGTATAATGAAAAAAATTTAAACAAAGTGCTGTTACAGGCAAAAGACCTAATTTTTCACGCTGTCAACCCCTCTACGTAGATACATTCGGTGTGAAGAATGCTATGTGCACAGCACTAGCGATTTTCTTCTACAATACTTCACCGCTCCCACACATCTGTTGTCAACATGCTAACGAAAGGAAAGGAAATCATTAGCGCACTCCAAAGTCACCAGAATGTGTAATTTTATCTGTATGCTTAAAGTATAATGAAAAAAATTTAAACAAAGTGCTGTTACAGCCCAAAAAACTAATTTTTCACGCTGTCAACCCCTTTACGTAGATACATTCGGTGTGAAGAATGCTATGTGCACAGCACTAGCGATTTTCTTCTAGAATATGTCGCCGCTCCACACATCTGTTGTCAACCTGCTAACGAAAGGAAAGGAAATCATTAGCGCACTCCAAAGTCACCAGAATGTGTTAATTTCATCTGTATTCTTAAAGTATAATGAAAAAAAATGAAAGAAAGTGCTGTTGCTGCCCAAAAAACTAATTGTTTACGCTGTCAACCCCTCTACGTAGATACATTCGATGTGAGGAATGCTGCGTGCACAGCACTAGCGATTTTCTTCTAGAATACTTCGCCGCTCCCCACACATCTGATGTCAACCTGCTAACGAAAGGAAAGGAAATCATTAGCGCACTCCAAAGTCACCAGAACGTGTAATTTTATCTGTATTCTTAAAGTATAATGAAAAAAATTTAAACAAAGTGCTGTTACAGGCAAAAGACTAATTTTTCACGCTGTCAACCCCTCTACGTAGATACATTCGGTGTGAAGAATGCTATGTGCACAGCACTAGCGATTTTCTTCTACAATACTTCACCGCTCCCACACATCTGTTGTCAACATGCTAACGAAAGGAAAGGAAATCATTAGCGCACTCCAAAGTCACCAGAATGTGTAATTTTATCTGTATGCTTAAAGTATAATGAAAAAAATTTAAACAAAGTGCTGTTACAGCCCAAAAAACTAATTTTTCACGCTGTCAACCCCTTTACGTAGATACATTCGGTGTGAAGAATGCTATGTGCACAGCACCAGCGATTTCTTCTAGAATACTTCGCCGCTCCTACACATCTGATGTCAACCTGCTAACGAAAGGAAGGGAAATCACTAGCGCACTCCAAAGTCACCAGAATGTGTAATTTCATCTGTATTCTTAAAGTATAATGAAAAAAATTTAAACAAAGTGCTGTTACTGCCCAAAAAACTATTTGTTCACGCTGTCAACCCCACTACGTAGATACATTCGATGTAAAGAATGCTATGTGCACAGCACTAGCGATTTTCTTCTAGAATATGTCGCCGCTCCCACACATCCCTTGTCAACCTGCTAACGAAAGAAAATGCTATCATTAGCGCAATCAAAAGAAACCAGAATGTGTAATTTTATCTGTATTCTCAGACCATAGTGAAAAAAATTAAAACTTCCAGCTGTTACTTACCAAAAACTAATAATTCATGCAGTCATCCTCTGTACGTAGTTACATTCGGTGTGAAGAATGCTATGTGCACAGGACTAGCGATTTTCTTCTAGAATACTTCGCCGCTCCTACACATCTGTTGTCAACCTGCTAACGAAAGGAAAGGAAATCATTAGCGCACTCCAAAGTCACCAGAATGTGTAATTTCATCTGTATTCTTAAAGTATAATGAAAAAAATTTAAACAAAGTGCTGTTACTGCCCAAAAAACTAATTGTTCACGCTGTCAACCCCTCTACGTAGATACATTCGATGTGAGGAATGCTGCGTGCACAGCACTAGCGATTTTCTTCTAGAATATGTCGCCGCTCACACACATCTGATGTCAACCTGCTAACGAAAGGAAAGGAAATCATTAGCGCACTCCAAAGTCACCAGAACGTGTAATTTTATCTGTATTCTTAAAGTATAATGAAAAAAATTTAAACAAAGTGCTGTTACAGGCAAAAGACTAATTTTTCACGCTGTCAACCCCTCTACGTAGATACATTCGGTGTGAAGAATGCTATGTGCACAGCACTAGCGATTTTCTTCTGGAATACTTCGCCGCTCCCACACATCTGTTGTCAACCTGCTAACGAAAGGAAAGGAAATCATTAGCGCACTCCAAAGTCACCAGAATGTGTAATTTTATCTGTATTCTTAAAGTATAATGAAAAAAATTTAAACAAAGTGCTGTTACATCCCAAAAAACTAAGTTTTCACGCTGTCAACACCTTTACGTAGATACATTCGGTGTGAAGAATGCTATGTGCACAGCACTAGCGATTTTCTTCTATAATATGTCGCCGCTCCCACACATCTATTGTCAACCTGCTAACGAAAGGAAAGGAAAACATTAGCGCACTCCAAAGTCACCAGAATGTGTAATTTTATCTGTATGCTTAAAGTATAATGAAAAAAATTTAAACAAAGTGCTGTTACAGCCCAAAAAACTAATTTTTCACGCTGTCAACCCCTTTACGTAGATACATTCGGTGTGAAGAATGCTATGTGCACAGCACTAGCGATTTTCTTCTAGAATATGTCGCCGCTCCCACACATCTGTTGTCAACCTGCTAACGAAAGGAAAGGAAATCATTAGCGCACTCCAAAGTCACCAGAATGTGTAATTTCATCTGTATTCTTAAAGTATAATGAAAAAAATTTAAACAAAGTGCTGTTACTGCCCAAAAAACTAATTGTTCACGCTGTCAACCCCTCTACGTAGATACATTCGGTGTGAAGAATGCTATGTGCACAGCACTAGCGATTTTCTTCTAGAATACTTCGCCGCTCCCATACATCCGATGTCAACCCGCAAACGAAAGGAAAGGAAATCATTAGCGCACTCCAAAGTCACCAGAATGTGTAATTTTATCAGTATTCTTAAAGTATAATGAAAAAAATTTAAACAAAGTGCTGTTACTGCCCAAAAAATTAATTGTTCACGCTGTCAACCCCACTACGTAGATACATTCGATGTAAAGAATGCTACGTGCACAGCACTAGCGATTTTCTTCTAGAATATGTCGCCGCTCCCACACATCTCTTGTCAACCTGCTAACGAAAGAAAATGCTATCATTAGCGCAATCAAAAGAAACCGGAATGTGTAATTTTATCTATATTCTCAGACCATAATGAAAAAAATTAAAACTTCCAGCTGTTACTTACCAAAAAACTAATTATTCATGCAGTCATCCTCTGTAAGTAGTTACATTCGGTGTGAGGAATGCTATGTGCACAGCACTAGCGATTTTCTTCTAGAATACTTCGCCGCTCCCACACATCTGTTGTCAACCTGCTAACGAAAGGAAAGGAAATCATTAGCGCACTCCAAAGTCACCAGAATGTGTAATTTTATCTGTATTCTTAAAGTATAATGAAAAAAATTTAAACAAAGTGCTGTTACTGCCCAAAAAACTTATTTTTCACGCTGTCAACCCCTCAACGTCGATACATTCGGTGAGAAGAATGCTATGTGCACAGCACTAGCGATTTTCTTCTAGAATACTTCGCCGCTCCCACACATCTGATGTCAACCTGCCATCGAAAGGAAGGGAAATCCCAACGCACTCCAAAGTCACCAGAATGTGTAATTTTATCTGTATTCTTAAAGTATAATGAAAAAAATTTAAACAAAGTGCTGTTACTGCCCAAAAAACTAATTGTTCACGCTGTCAACCCCTCTACGTAGATACATTCGGTGTGAAGAATGCTATGTGCACAGCACTAGCGATTTTCTTCTAGAACACTTCGCAGCTCCCACACATCTGTTGTCAACCTGCTAACGAAAGGAAAGGAAATCATTAGCGCACTCCTAAGTCACCAGAATGTGTAATTTTATCTGTATTCTTAAAGTATAATGAAAAAAATTGAAAGAAAGTGCTGTTGCTGCCCAAAAAACTAATTGTTCATGCTGTCAACCCCTCTACGTAGATACATTCGATGTGAGGATTGCTGCGTGCACAGCACTAGCGATTTTCTTCTAGAATACTTCGCAGCTCCCACATATCTGTTGTCAACCTGCTAACGAAAGGAAAGGAAATCATTAGCGCGCTCCAAAGTCACCAGAATGTGTAATTTCATCTGTATTCTTAAAGTATAATGAAAAAAATTGAAAGAAAGTGCTGTTGCTGCCCAAAAAACTAATTGTTCACGCTGTCAACCCCTCTACGTAGATACATTCGATGTGAGGAATGCTGCGTGCACAGCACTAGCGATTTTCTTCTAGAATACTTCGCCGCTCCCACATATCTGATGTCAACCTGCTAACGAAAGGAAAGGAAATCATTAGCGCACTCCTAAGTCACCAGAATGTGTAATTGTATCTGTATTCTTAAAGTATAATGAAAAAAATTGAAAGAAAGTGCTGTTGCTGCCCAAAAAACTAATTGTTCACGCTGTCAACCCCTCTACGTAGATACATTCGATGTGAGGAATGCTGCGTGCACAGCACTAGCGATTTTCTTCTAGAATACTTCGCCGCTCCCACATATCTGATGTCAACCTGCTAACGAAAGGAAAGGAAATCATTAGCGCACTCCTAAGTCACCAGAATGTGTAATTGTATCTGTATTCTTAAAGTATAATGAAAAAAATTGAAGGAAAGTGCTGTTGCTGCCCAAAAAACTAATTGTTCACGCTGTCAACCCCTCTACGTAGATACATTCGATGTGAGGAATGCTGCGTGCACAGCACTAGCGATTTTCTTCTAGAATACTTCGCCGCTCCCACATATCTGATGTCAACCTGCTAACGAAAGGAAAGGAAATCATTAGCGCACTCCTAAGTCACCAGAATGTGTAATTGTATCTGTATTCTTAAAGTATAATGAAAAAAATTGAAAGAAAGTGCTGTTGCTGCCCAAAAAACTAATTGTTCACGCTGTCAACCCCTCTACGTAGATACATTCGATGTGAGGAATGCTGCGTGCACAGCACTAGCGATTTTCTTCTAGAATACTTCGCCGCTCCCACATATCTGATGTCAACCTGCTAACGAAAGGAAAGGAAATCATTAGCGCACTCCTAAGTCACCAGAATGTGTAATTGTATCTGTATTCTTAAAGTATAATGAAAAAAATTGAAAGAAAGTGCTGTTGCTGCCCAAAAAACTAATTGTTCACGCTGTCAACCCCTCTACGTAGATACATTCGATGTGAGGAATGCTCCGTGCACAGCACTAGCGATTTTCTTCTAGAATATGTCGCCGCTCCCACACATCTGTTGTCAACCTGCTAACGAAAGGAAAGGAAATCATTAGCGCACTCCAAAGTCACCAGAATGTGTAATTTCATCTGTATTCTTAAAGTATAATGAAAAAAATTTAAACAAAGTGCTGTTACTGCCCAAAAAACTATTTGTTCACGCTGTCAACCCCACTACGTAGATACATTCGATGTAAAGAATGCTATGTGCACAGCACTAGCGATTTTCTTCTAGAATATGTCGCCGCTCCCACAAATCTCTTGTCAACCTGCTCACGAAAGAAAATGCTATCATTAGCGCAATCAAAAGAAACCAGAATGTGTAATTTTATCTGTATTCTCAGACCATAATGAAAAAAATTAAAACTTCCAGCTGTTACTTACCAAAAAACTAATTATTCATGCAGTCATCCTCTGTACGTAGTTACATTCGGTGTGAAGAATGCTATGTGCACAGCACTAGCGATTTTCTTCTAGAATACTTCGCCGCTCCCGCACATCTGTTGTCAACCTGCTAACGAAAGGAAAGGAAATCATTAGCGCACTCCAAAGTCACCAGAATGTGTAATTTTATCTGTATTCTTAAAGTATAATGAAAAAAATTTAAACAAAGTGCTGTTACTGCCCAAAAAACTAATTGTTCACGCTGTCAACCCCTCAATGTCGATACATTCGGTGAGAAGAATGCTATGTGCACAGCACTAGCGATTTTCTTCTAGAATACTTCGCCGCTCCCACACATCTGATGTCAACCTGCCATCGAAAGGAAGGGAAATCACTAGCGCACTCCAAAGTCACCAGAATGTGTAATTTCATCTGTATTCTTAAAGTATAATGAAAAAAATTTAAACAAAGTGCTGTTACAGGCAAAAGACTAATTTTTCACGCTGTCAACCCCTTTACGTAGATACATTCGGTGTGAAGAATGCTATGTGCACAGCACTAGCGATTTTCTTCTAGAATATGTCGCCGCTCCCACACATCTGTTGTCAACCTGCTAACGAAAGGAAAGGAAATCATTAGCGCACTCCAAAGTCACCAGAATGTGTAATTTTATCTGTATTCTTAAAGTATAATGAAAAAAATTTAAACAAAGTGCTGTTACTGCCCAAAAAAACTAATTGTTCACGCTGTCAACCCCTCTACGTAGATACATTCGGTGTGAAGAATGCTATGTGCACAGCACTAGCGATTTTCTTCTAGAATACTTCGCCGCTCCCACACATCTCATGTCAACCTGCTAACGAAAGGAAAGGAAATCATTAGCGCACTCCAAAGTCACCAGAACGTGTAATTTTATCTGTATTCTTAAAGTATAATGAAAAAAATTTAAACAAAGTGCTGTTACAGGCAAAAGACTAATTTTTCACGCTGTCAACCCCTCTACGTAGATACATTCGGTGTGAAGAATGCTATGTGCACAGCACCAGCTATTTTCTTCTACAATACTTCACCGCTCCCACACATCTGTTGTCAACCTGCTAACGAAAGGAAAGGAAATCATTAGCGCACTCCAAAGTCACCAGAATGTGTAATTTTATCTGTATTCTTAAAGTATAATGAAAAAAATTTAAACAAAGTGCTGTTACTGCCCAAAAAACTAATTGTTCACGCTGTCAACCCCTCTACGTAGATACATTCGGTGTGAAGAATGCTATGTGCACAGCACCAGCGATTTTCTTCTACAATACTTCACCGCTCCCACACATCTGATGTCAACCTGCTAACGAAAGGAAAGGAAATCATTAGCGCACTCCAAAGTCACCAGAACGTGTAATTTTATCTGTATTCTTAAAGTATAATGAAAAAAATTTAAACAAAGTGCTGTTACTGCCCAAAAAACTAATTGTTCACGCTGTCAACCCCTCTACGTAGATACATTCGGTGTGAAGAATGCTATGTGCACAGCACCAGCGATTTTCTTCTACAATACTTCACCGCTCCCACACATCTGATGTCAACCTGCTAACGAAAGGAAAGGAAATCATTAGCGCACTCCAAAGTCACCAGAATGTGTAATTTTATCTGTATTCTTAAAGTATAATGAAAAAAATTTAAACAAAGTGCTGTTACTGCCCAAAAAACTAATTGTTCACGCTGTCAACCCCTCTACGTAGATACATTCGGTGTGAAGAATGCTATGTGCACAGCACCAGCGATTTTCTTCTACAATACTTCACCGCTCCCACACATCTGATGTCAACCTGCTAACGAAAGGAAAGGAAATCATTAGCGCACTCCAAAGTCACCAGAATGTGTAATTTTATCTGTATTCTTAAAGTATAATGAAAAAAATTTAAACAAAGTGCTGTTACTGCCCAAAAAACTAATTGTTCACGGTGTCAAACCCTCTACGTAGATACATTCGGTGTGAAGAATGCTATGTGCACAGCACCAGCGATTTTCTTCTACAATACTTCACCGCTCCCACACATCTGATGTCAACCTGCTAACGAAAGGAAAGGAAATCATTAGCGCACTCCAAAGTCACCAGAATGTGTAATTTTATCTGTATTCTTAAAGTATAATGAAAAAAATTTAAACAAAGTGCTGTTACTACCCAAAAAACTAATTGTTCACGCTGTCAACCCCTCTACGTAGATACATTCGGTGTGAAGAATGCTATGTGCACAGCACCAGCGATTTTCTTCTACAATACTTCACCGCTCCCACACATCTGATGTCAACCTGCTAACGAAAGGAAAGGAAATCATTAGCGCACTCCAAAGTCACCAGAATGTGTAATTTTATCTGTATTCTTAAAGTATAATGAAAAAAATTTAAACAAAGTGCTGTTACTGCCCAAAAAACTAATTGTTCACGCTGTCAACCCCTCTACGTAGATACATTCGGTGTGAAGAATGCTATGTGCACAGCACCAGCGATTTTCTTCTACAATACTTCAAAGCTCCCACACATCTGATGTCAACCTGCTAACGAAAGGAAAGGAAATCATTAGCGCACTCCAAAGTCACCAGAATGTGTAATTTTATCTGTATTCTTAAAGTATAATGAAAAAAATTTAAACAAAGTGCTGTTACTGCCCAAAAAACTAATTGTTCACGCTGTCAACCCCTCTACGTAGATACATTCGGTGTGAAGAATGCTATGTGCACAGCACCAGCGATTTTCTTCTACAATACTTCACCGCTCCCACACATCTGATGTCAACCTGCTAACGAAAGGAAAGGAAATCATTAGCGCACTCCAAAGTCACCAGAATGTGTAATTTTATCTGTATTCTTAAAGTATAATGAAAAAAATTTAAACAAAGTGCTGTTACTGCCCAAAAAACTAATTGTTCACGCTGTCAACCCCTCTACGTAGAAACATTCGGTGTGAAGAATGCTATGTGCACAGCACCAGCGATTTTCTTCTACAATACTTCACCGCTCCCACACATCTGATGTCAACCTGCTAACGAAAGGAAAGGAAATCATTAGCGCACTCCAAAGTCACCAGAATATGTAATTTTATCTGTATTCTTAAAGTATAATGAAAAAAATTTAAACAAAGTGCTGTTACTGCCCAAAAAACTAATTGTTCACGCTGTCAACCCCTCTACGTAGATACATTCGGTGTGAAGAATGCTATGTGCACAGCACCAGCGATTTTCTTCTACAATACTTCACCGCTCCCACACATCTGATGTCCACCTGCTAACGAAAGGAAAGGAAATCATTAGCGCACTCCAAAGTCACCAGAATGTGTAATTTTATCTGTATTCTTAAAGTATAATGAAAAAAATTTAAACAAAGTGCTGTTACTGCCCAAAAAACTAATTGTTCACGCTGTCAACCCCTCTACGTAGATACATTCGGTGTGAAGAATGCTATGTGCACAGCACCAGCGATTTTCTTCTACAATACTTCACCGCTCCCACACATCTGATGTCAACCTGCTAACGAAAGGAAAGGAAATCATTAGCGCACTCCAAAGTCACCAGAACGTGTAATTTTATCTGTATTCTTAAAGTATAATGAAAAAAATTTAAACAAAGTGATGTTACTGCCCAAAAAAACTAATTGTTCACGCTGTCAACCCCTCTACGTAGATACATTCGGTGTGAAGAATGCTATGTGCACAGCACCAGCGATTTTCTTCTACAATACTTCACCGCTCCCACACATCTGATGTCAACCTGCTAACGAAAGGAAAGGAAATCATTAGCGCACTCCAAAATCACCAGAACGTGTAATTTTATCTGTATTCTTAAAGTATAATGAAAAAAATTTAAACAAAGTGCTGTTACAGGCAAAAGACTAATTTTTCACGCTGTGAACCCCTCTACGTAGATACATTCGGTGTGAAGAATGCTATGTGCACAGCACCAGCGATTTTCTTCTACAATACTTCACCGCTCCCACACATCTGTTGTCAACCTGCTAACGAAAGGAAAGGAAATCATTAGCGCACTCCAAAGTCACCAGAATGTGTAATTTTATCTGTATTCTTAAAGTATAATGAAAAAAATTTAAACAAAGTGCTGTTACTGCCCAAAAAACTAATTGTTTACGCTGTCAACCCCTCTACGTAGATACATTCGGTGTGAAGAATGCTATGTGCACAGCACTAGCGATTTTCTTCTAGAATACTTCGCCGCTCCCACACATCTGATGTCAACCTGCTAACGAAAGGAAAGGAAATCATTAGCGCACTCCAAAGTCACCAGAATGTGTAATTTTATCTGTATTCTTAAAGTATAATGAAAAAAATTTAAACAAAGTGCTGTTACTGCCCAAAAAACTAATTGTTCACGCTGTCAACCCCTCTACGTAGATACATTGGGTGTGAAGAATGCTATGTGCACAGCACTAGCGATTTTCTTCTAGAATACTTCGCCGCTCCCACACATCCGTTGTCAACCTGCTGACGAAAGGAAAGGGAATCACTAGCGCACTCCAAAGTCACCAGAATGTGTAATTTTATCTGTATTCTTAAAGTATAATGAAAAAAATTTAAACAAAGTGCTGTTACAGGCAAAAGACTAATTTTTCACGCTGTCAACCCCTTTACGTAGATACATTCGGTGTGAAGAATGCTATGTGCACAGCACTAGCGATTTTCTTCTAGAATATGTCGCCGCTCCCACACATCTGTTGTCAACCTGCTAACGAAAGGAAAGGAAATCATTAGCGCACTCCAAAGTCACCAGAATGTGTAATTTTATCTGTATTCTTAAAGTATAATGAAAAAAATTTAAACAAAGTGCTGTTACTGCCCAAAAAACTAATTGTTCACGCTGTCAACCCCTCTACGTAGATACATTCGGTGTGAAGAATGCTATGTGCACAGCAATAGCGATTTTCTTCTAGAATACTTCGCCGCTCCCACACATCTGATGTCAACCTGCTAACGAAAGGAAAGGAAATCATTAGCGCACTCCAAAGTCACCAGAACGTGTAATTTTATCTGTATTCTTAAAGTATAATGAAAAAAATTTAAACAAAGTGCTGTTACAGGCAAAAGACTAATTTTTCACGCTGTCAACCCCTCTACGTAGATACATTCGGTGTGAAGAATGCTATGTGCACAGCACCAGCGATTTTCTTTTACAATACTTCACCGCTCCCACACATCTGTTGTCAACCTGCTAACGAAAGGAAAAGAAATCATTAGCGCACTCCAAAGTCACCAGAATCTGTAATTTTATCTGTATTCTTAAAGTATAATGAAAAAAATTTAAACAAAGTGCTGTTACAGGCAAAAGACTAATTTTTCACGCTGTCAACCCCTCTACGTAGATACATTCGGGGTGAAGAATGCTATGTGCACAGCACCAGCGATTTTCTTCTACAATACTTCACCGCTCCCACACATCTGTTGTCAACCTGCTAACGAAAGGAAAGGAAATCATTAGCACACTCCAAAGTCACCAGAATGTGTAATTTTATCTGTATTCTTAAAGTATAATGAAAAAAATTTAAACAAAGTGCTGTTACTGCCCAAAAAACTAATTGTTCACGCTGTCAACCCCTCTACGTAGATACATTCGGTGTGAAGAATGCTATGTGCACAGCACTAGCGATTTTCTTCTAGAATACTTCACCGCTCCCACACATCTGATGTCAACCTGCCATCGAAAGGAAAGGAAATCATTAGCGCACTCCAAAGTCACCAGAATGTGTAATTTTATCTGTATTCTTGAAGTATATTGAAAAAAATTTAAACAAAGTGCTGTTACAGGCAAAAGACTAATTTTTCACGCTGTCAACCCCTCTACGTAGATACATTCGGTGTGAAGAATGCTATGTGCCCAGCACTAGCGATTTTCTTCTACAATACTTCACCGCTCCCACACATCTGATGTCAACCTGCCATCGAAAGGAAAGGAAATCATTAGCGCACTCCAAAGTCACCAGAATGTGTAATTTTATCTGTATTCTTAAAGTATAATGAAAAAAATTTAAACAAATTGCTGTTACTGCCCAAAAAACTAATTGTTCACGCTGTCAACCCCTCTACGTAGATACATTCGGTGTGAAGAATGCTATGTGCACAGCACCAGCGATTTTCTTCTACAATACTTCACCGCTCCCACACATCTGATGTCAACCTGCTAACGAAAGGAAAGGAAATCATTAGCGCACTCCAAAGTCACCAGAATGTGTAATTTTATCTGTATTCTTAAAGTATAATGAAAAAAATTTAAACAAAGTGCTGTTACTGCCCAAAAAACTAATTGTTCACGCTGTCAACCCCTCTACGTAGATACATTCGGTGTGAAGAATGCTATGTGCACAGCACCAGCGATTTTCTTCTACAATACTTCACCGCTCCCACACATCTGATGTCAACCTGCTAACGAAAGGAAAGGAAATCATTAGCGCACTCCAAAGTCACCAGAATGTGTAATTTTATCTGTATTCTTAAAGTATAATGAAAAAAATTTAAACAAAGTGCTGTTACTGCCCAAAAAACTAATTGTTCACGCTGTCAACCCCTCTACGTAGATACATTCGGTGTGAAGAATGCTATGTGCACAGCACCAGCGATTTTCTTCTACAATACTTCACCGCTCCCACACATCTGATGTCAACCTGCTAACGAAAGGAAAGGAAATCATTAGCGCACTCCAAAGTCACCAGAATGTGTAATTTTATCTGTATTCTTAAAGTATAATGAAAAAAATTTAAACAAAGTGCTGTTACTGCCCAAAAAACTAATTGTTCACGCTGTCAACCCCTCTACGTAGATACATTCGGTGTGAAGAATGCTATGTGCACAGCACCAGCGATTTTCTTCTACAATACTTCACCGCTCCCACACATCTGATGTCCACCTGCTAACGAAAGGAAAGGAAATCATTAGCGCACTCCAAAGTCACCAGAATGTGTAATTTTATCTGTATTCTTAAAGTATAATGAAAAAAATTTAAACAAAGTGCTGTTACTGCCCAAAAAACTAATTGTTCACGCTGTCAACCCCTCTACGTAGATACATTCGGTGTGAAGAATGCTATGTGCACAGCACCAGCGATTTTCTTCTACAATACTTCACCGCTCCCACACATCTGATGTCAACCTGCTAACGAAAGGAAAGGAAATCATTAGCGCACTCCAAAGTCACCAGAACGTGTAATTTTATCTGTATTCTTAAAGTATAATGAAAAAAATTTAAACAAAGTGCTGTTACTGCCCAAAAAACTAATTGTTCACTCTGTCAACCCCTCTACGTAGATACATTCGGTGTGAAGAATGCTATGTGCACAGCACCAGCGATTTTCTTCTACAATACTTCACCGCTCCCACACATCTGATGTCAACCTGCTAACGAAAGGAAAGGAAATCATTAGCGCACTCCAAAGTCACCAGAACGTGTAATTTTATCTGTATTCTTAAAGTATAATGAAAAAAATTTAAACAAAGTGCTGTTACAGGCAAAAGACTAATTTTTCACGCTGTGAACCCCTCTACGTAGATACATTCGGTGTGAAGAATGCTATGTGCACAGCACCAGCGATTTTCTTCTACAATACTTCACCGCTCCCACACATCTGTTGTCAACCTGCTAACGAAAGGAAAGGAAATCATTAGCGCACTCCAAAGTCACCAGAATGTGTAATTTTATCTGTATTCTTAAAGTATAATGAAAAAAATTTAAACAAAGTGCTGTTACTGCCCAAAAAACTAATTGTTTACGCTGTCAACCCCTCTACGTAGATACATTCGGTGTGAAGAATGCTATGTGCACAGCACTAGCGATTTTCTTCTAGAATACTTCGCCGCTCCCACACATCTGATGTGAACCTGCTAACGAAAGGAAAGGAAATCATTAGCGCACTCCAAAGTCACCAGAATGTGTAATTTTATCTGTATTCTTAAAGTATAATGAAAAAAATTTAAACAAAGTGCTGTTACTGCCCAAAAAACTAATTGTTCACGCTGTCAACCCCTCTACGTAGATACATTGGGTGTGAAGAATGCTATGTGCACAGCACTAGCGATTTTCTTCTAGAATACTTCGCCGCTCCCACACATCCGTTGTCAACCTGCTGACGAAAGGAAAGGGAATCACTAGCGCACTCCAAAGTCACCAGAATGTGTAATTTTATCTGTATTCTTAAAGTATAATGAAAAAAATTTAAACAAAGTGCTGTTACAGGCAAAAGACTAATTTTTCACGCTGTCAACCCCTTTACGTAGATACATTCGGTGTGAAGAATGCTATGTGCACAGCACTAGCGATTTTCTTCTAGAATATGTCGCCGCTCCCACACATCTGTTGTCAACCTGCTAACGAAAGGAAAGGAAATCATTAGCGCACTCCAAAGTCACCAGAATGTGTAATTTTATCTGTATTCTTAAAGTATAATGAAAAAAATTTAAACAAAGTGCTGTTACTGCCCAAAAAACTAATTGTTCACGCTGTCAACCCCTCTACGTAGATACATTCGGTGTGAAGAATGCTATGTGCACAGCAATAGCGATTTTCTTCTAGAATACTTCGCCGCTCCCACACATCTGATGTCAACCTGCTAACGAAAGGAAAGGAAATCATTAGCGCACTCCAAAGTCACCAGAACGTGTAATTTTATCTGTATTCTTAAAGTATAATGAAAAAAATTTAAACAAAGTGCTGTTACAGGCAAAAGACTAATTTTTCACGCTGTCAACCCCTCTACGTAGATACATTCGGTGTGAAGAATGCTATGTGCACAGCACCAGCGATTTTCTTCTACAATACTTCACCGCTCCCACACATCTGTTGTCAACCTGCTAACGAAAGGAAAAGAAATCATTAGCGCACTCCAAAGTCACCAGAATCTGTAATTTTATCTGTATTCTTAAAGTATAATGAAAAAAATTTAAACAAAGTGCTGTTACTGAACAAAAAACTAATTGTTCACGCTGTCAACCCCTCTACGTAGATACATTCGGTGTGAAGAATGCTATGTGCACAGAACCAGCGATTTTCTTCTACAATACTTCACCGCTCCCACACATCTGATGTCAACCTGCTAACGAAAGGAAAGGAAATCATTAGCACACTCCAAAGTCACCAGAACGTGTAATTTTATCTGTATTCTTAAAGTATAATGAAAAAAATTTAAACAAAGTGCTGTTACAGGCAAAAGACTAATTTTTCACGCTGTCAACCCCTCTACGTAGATACATTCGGTGTGAAGAATGCTATGTGCACAGCACCAGCGATTTTCTTCTACAATACTTCACCGCTCCCACACATCTGTTGTCAACCTGCTAACGAAAGGAAAGGAAATCATTAGCGCACTCCAAAGTCACCAGAATGTGTAATTTTATCTGTATTCTTAAAGTATAATGAAAAAAATTTAAACAAAGTGCTGTTACTGCCCAAAAAACTAATTGTTCACGCTGTCAACCCCTCTACGTAGATACATTCGGTGTGAAGAATGCTATGTGCAGAGCACTAGCGATTTTCTTCTAGAATACTTCGCCGCTCCCACACATCTGATGTCAACCTGCTAACGAAAGGAAAGGAAATCATTAGCGCACTCCAAAGTCACCAGAATGTGTAATTTTATCTGTATGCTTAAAGTATAATGAAAAAAATTTAAACAAAGTGCTGTTACTGCCCAAAAAACTAATTGTTCACGCTGTCAACCCCTCTACGTAGATACATTCGGTGTGAAGAATGCTATGTGCACAGCACTAGCGATTTTCTTCTAGAATATGTCGCCGCTCCCACACATCTGATGTCAACCTGCTAACGAAAGGAAAGGAAATCATTAGCGCACTCCAAAGTCACCAGAATGTGTAATTTTATCTGTATTCTTAAAGTATAATGAAAAAAATTTAAACAAAGTGCTGTTACAGGCAAAAGACTAATTTTTCACGCTGTCAACCCCTCTACGTAGATACATTCGGTGTGAAGAATGCTATGTGCACAGCACTAGCGATTTTCTTCTACAATACTTCACCGCTCCCACACATCTGATGTCAACCTGCCATCGAAAGGAAAGGAAATCATTAGCGCACTCCAAAGTCACCAGAATGTGTAATTTTATCTGTATTTTTAAAGTATAATGAAAAAAATTTAAACAAAGTGCTGTTACAGGCAAAAGACTAATTTTTCACGCTGTCAACCCCTCTACGTAGATACATTCGGTGTGAAGAATGCTATGTGCACAGCACTAGCGATTTTCTTCTACAATACTTCACCGCTCCCACACATCTGATGTCAACCTGCCATCGAAAGGAAAGGAAATCATTAGCGCACTCCAAAGTCACCAGAATGTGTAATTTTATCTGTATTCTTAAAGTATATTGAAAAAAATTTAAACAAAGTGCTGTTACAGGCAAAAGACTAATTTTTCACGCTGTCAACCCCTCTACGTAGATACATTCGGTGTGAAGAATGCTATGTGCCCAGCACTAGCGATTTTCTTCTACAATACTTCACCGCTCCCACACATCTGATGTCAACCTGCCATCGAAAGGAAAGGAAATCATTAGCGCACTCCAAAGTCACCAGAATGTGTAATTTTATCTGTATTCTTAAAGTATAATGAAAAAAATTTAAACAAAGTGCTGTTACTGCCCAAAAAACTAATTGTTCACGCTGTCAACCCCTCTACGTAGATACATTCGGTGTGAAGAATGCTATGTGCAGAGCACTAGCGATTTTCTTCTAGAATACTTCGCCGCTCCCACACATCTGATGTCAACCTGCTAACGAAAGGAAAGGAAATCATTAGCGCACTCCAAAGTCACCAGAATGTGTAATTTTATCTGTATGCTTAAAGTATAATGAAAAAAATTTAAACAAAGTGCTGTTACTGCCCAAAAAACTAATTGTTCACGCTATCAACCCCTCTACGTAGATACATTCGGTGTGAAGAATGCTATGTGCACAGCACTAGCGATTTTCTTGTAGAATATGTCGCCGCTCCCACACATCTGATGTCAACCTGCTAACGAAAGGAAAGGATATAATTAGCGCACTCCAAAGTCACCAGAATGTGTAATTTTATCTGTATTCTTAAAGTATAATGAAAAAAATTTAAACAAAGTGCTGTTACAGGCAAAAGACTAATTTTTCACGCTGTCAACCCCTCTACGTAGATACATTCGGTGTGAAGAATGCTATGTGCACAGCACTAGCGATTTTCTTCTACAATACTTCACCGCTCCCACACATCTGATGTCAACCTGCCATCGAAAGGAAAGGAAATCATTAGCGCACTCCAAAGTCACCAGAATGTGTAATTTTATCTGTATTCTTAAAGTATAATGAAAAAAATTTAAACAAAGTGCTGTTACAGGCAAAAGACTAATTTTTCACGCTGTCAACCCCTCTACGTAGATACATTCGGTGTGAAGAATGCTATGTGCACAGCACTAGCGATTTTCTTCTACAATACTTCACCGCTCCCACACATCTGATGTCAACCTGCCATCGAAAGGAAAGGAAATCATTAGCGCACTCCAAAGTCACCAGAATGTGTAATTTTATCTGTATTCTTAAAGTATAATGAAAAAAATTTAAACAAAGTGCTGTTACAGGCAAAAGACTAATTTTTCACGCTGTCAACCCCTCTACGTAGATACATTCGGTGTGAAGAACGTTATGTGCACAGCACTAGCGATTTTCTTCTACAATACTTAACCGCTCCCACACATCTGATGTCAACCTGCCATCGAAAGGAAAGGAAATCATTAGCGCACTCCAAAGTCACCAGAATGTGTAATTTTATCTGTATTCTTAAAGTATAATGAAAAAAATTTAAACAAAGTGCTGTTACAGGCAAAAGACTAATTTTTCACGCTGTCAACCCCTCTACGTAGATACATTCGGTGTGAAGAATGCTATGTGCACAGCACCAGCGATTTTCTTCTACAATACTTCACCGCTCCCACACATCTGATGTCAACCTGCCATCGAAAGGAAAGGAAATCATTAGCGCACTCCAAAGTCACCAGAATGTGTAATTTTATCTGTATTCTTAAAGTATAATGAAAAAAATTTAAACGAAGTGCTGTTACAGGCAAAAGACTAATTTTTCACGCTGTCAACCCCTCTACGTAGATACATTCGGTGTGAAGAATGCTATGTGCACAGCACTAGCGATTTTCTTCTAGAATATGTCGACGCTCCCACACATCTGATGTCAACCTGCTAACGAAAGGAAAGGAAATCATTAGCGCACTCCAAAGTCACCAGAATGTGTAATTTTATCTGTATTCTTAAAGTATAATGAAAAAAATTTAAACAAAGTGCTGTTACAGGCAAAAGACTAATTTTTCACGCTGTCAACCCCTCTACGTAGATACATTCGGTGTGAAGAATGCTATGTGCACAGCACTAGCGATTTTCTTCTACAATACTTCACCGCTCCCACACATCTGATGTCAACCTGCCATCGAAAGGAAAGGAAATCATTAGCGCACTCCAAAGTCACCAGAATGTGTAATTTTATCTGTATTCTTAAAGTATAATGAAAAAAATTTAAACAAAGTGCTGTTACAGGCAAAAGACTAATTTTTCACGCTTTCAACCCCTCTACGTAGATACATTCGGTGTGAAGAATGCTATGTGCACAGCACTAGCGATTTTCTTCTAGAATATGTCGCCGCTCCCACACATCTGATGTCAACCTGCTAACGAAAGGAAAGGAAATCATTAGCGCACTCCAAAGTCACCAGAATGTGTAATTTTATCTGTATTCTTAAAGTATAATGAAAAAAATTTAAACAAAGTGCTGTTACAGGCAAAAGACTAATTTTTCACGCTGTCAACCCCTCTACGTAGATACATTCGGTGTGAAGAATGCTATGTGCACAGCACTAGCGATTTTCTTCTAGAATATGTCGCCGCTCCCACACATCTGATGTCAACCTGCTAACGAAAGGAAAGGAAATCATTAGCGCACTCCAAAGTCACCAGAATGTGTAATTTTATCTGTATTCTTAAAGTATAATGAAAAAAATTTAAACAAAGTGCTGTTACAGGCAAAAGACTAATTTTTCACGCTGTCAACCCCTCTACGTAGATACATTCGGTGTGAAGAATGCTATGTGCACAGCACTAGCGATTTTCTTCTACAAGACTTCACCGCTCCCACACATCTGATGTCAACCTGCCATCGAAAGGAAAGGAAATCATTAGCGCACTCCAAAGTCACCAGAATGTGTAATTTTATCTGTATTCTTAAAGTATAATGAAAAAAATTTAAACAAAGTGCTGTTACAGGCAAAAGACTAATTTTTCACGCTGTCAACC
Organism: Schistocerca piceifrons; assembly: GCF_021461385.2. Taxonomy (NCBI): domain Eukaryota; kingdom Metazoa; phylum Arthropoda; class Insecta; order Orthoptera; family Acrididae; genus Schistocerca; species Schistocerca piceifrons. The sequence goes on from NW_025729128.1 coordinate 30,882, forward strand.
CCTCTACGTAGATACATTCGGTGTGAAGAATGCTATGTGCACAGCACTAGCGATTTTCTTCTAGAATATGTCGCCGCTCCCACACATCTGATGTCAACCTGCTAACGAAAGGAAAGGAAATCATTAGCGCACTCCAAAGTCACCAGAATGTGTAATTTTATCTGTATTCTTAAAGTATAATGAAAAAAATTTAAACAAAGTGCTGTTACAGGCAAAAGACTAATTTTTCACGCTGTCAACCCCTCTACGTAGATACATTCGGTGTGAAGAATGCTATGTGCACAGCACTAGCGATTTTCTTCTAGAATATGTCGCCGCTCCCACACATCTGATGTCAACCTGCTAACGAAAGGAAAGGAAATCATTAGCGCACTCCAAAGTCACCAGAATGTGTAATTTTATCTGTATTCTTAAAGTATAATGAAAAAAATTTAAACAAAGTGCTGTTACAGGCAAAAGACTAATTTTTCACGCTGTCAACCCCTCTACGTAGATACATTCGGTGTGAAGAATGCTATGTGCACAGCACTAGCGATTTTCTTCTAGAATATGTCGCCGCTCCCACACATCTGATGTCAACCTGCTAACGAAAGGAAAGGAAATCATTAGCGCACTCCAAAGTCACCAGAATGTGTAATTTTATCTGTATTCTTAAAGTATAATGAAAAAAATTTAAACAAAGTGCTGTTACAGGCAAAAGACTAATTTTTCACGCTGTCAACCCCTCTACGTAGATACATTCGGTGTGAAGAATGCTATGTGCACAGCACTAGCGATTTTCTTCTAGAATATGTCGCCGCTCCCACACATCTGATGTCAACCTGCTAACGAAAGGAAAGGAAATCATTAGCGCACTCCAAAGTCACCAGAATGTGTAATTTTATCTGTATTCTTAAAGTATAATGAAAAAAATTTAAACAAAGTGCTGTTACAGGCAAAAGACTAATTTTTCACGCTGTCAACCCCTCTACGTAGATACATTCGGTGTGAAGAATGCAATGTGCACAGCACTAGCGATTTTCTTCTAGAATATGTCGCCGCTCCCACACATCTGATGTCAACCTGCTAACGAAAGGAAAGGAAATCATTAGCGCACTCCAAAGTCACCAGAATGTGTAATTTTATCTGTATTCTTAAAGTATAATGAAAAAAATTTAAACAAAGTGCTGTTACATGCAAAAGACTAATTTTTCACGCTGTCAACCCCTCTACGTAGATACATTCGGTGTGAAGAATGCTATGTGCACAGCACTAGCGATTTTCTTCTAGAATATGTCGCCGCTCCCACACATCTGATGTCAACCTGCTAACGAAAGGAAAGGAAATCATTAGCGCACTCCAAAGTCACCAGAACGTGTAATTTTATCTGTATTCTTAAAGTATAATGAAAAAAATTTAAACAAAGTGCTGTTACAGGCAAAAGACTAATTTTTCACGCTGTCAACCCCTCTACGTAGATACATTCGGTGTGAAGAATGCTATGTGCACAGCACTAGCGATTTTCTTCTAGAATATGTCGCCGCTCCCACACATCTGATGTCAACCTGCTAACGAAAGGAAAGGAAATCATTAGCGCACTCCAAAGTCACGAGAATGTGTAATTTTATCTGTATTCTTAAAGTATAATGAAAAAAATTTAAACAAAGTGCTGTTACAGGCAAAAGACTAATTTTTCACGCTGTCAACCCCTCTACGTAGATACATTCGGTGTGAAGAATGCTATGTGCACAGCACTAGCGATTTTCTTCTACAATACTTCACCGCTCCCACACATCTGATGTCAACCTGCCATCGAAAGGAAAGGAAATCATTAGCGCACTCCAAAGTCACCAGAATGTGTAATTTTATCTGTATTCTTAAAGTATAATGAAAAAAATTTAAACAAAGTGCTGTTACTGCCCAAAAAACTAATTGTTCACGCTGTCAACCCCTCTACGTAGATACATTCGGTGTGAAGAATGCTGCGTGCACAGCACTAGCGATTTTCTTCTAGAATACTTCGCCGCTCCCACACATCTGATGTCAACCTGCTAACGAAAGGAAAGGAAATCATTAGCGCACTCCAAAGTCGCCAGAACGTGTAATTTTATCTGTATTCTTAAAGTATAATGAAAAAAATTTAAACAAAGTGCTGTTACAGGCAAAAGACTAATTTTTCACGCTGTCAACCCCTCTACGTAGATACATTCGGTGTGAAGAATGCTATGTGCACAGCACTAGCGATTTTCTTCTACAAGACTTCACCGCTCCCACACATCTGATGTCAACCTGCCATCGAAAGGAAAGGAAATCATTAGCGCACTCCAAAGTCACCAGAATGTGTAATTTTATCTGTATTCTTAAAGTATAATGAAAAAAATTTAAACAAAGTGCTGTTACAGGCAAAAGACTAATTTTTCACGCTGTCAACCCCTCTACGTAGATACATTCGGTGTGAAGAATGCTATGTGCACAGCACTAGCGATTTTCTTCTAGAATATGTCGCCGCTCCCACACATCTGATGTCAACCTGCTAACGAAAGGAAAGGAAATCATTAGCGCACTCCAAAGTCACCAGAATGTGTAATTTTATCTGTATTCTTAAAGTATAATGAAAAAAATTTAAACAAAGTGCTGTTACAGGCAAAAGACTAATTTTTCACGCTGTCAACCCCTCTACGTAGATACATTCGGTGTGAAGAATGCTATGTGCACAGCACTAGCGATTTTCTTCTAGAATATGTCGCCGCTCCCACACATCTGATGTCAACCTGCTAACGAAAGGAAAGGAAATCATTAGCGCACTCCAAAGTCACCAGAATGTGTAATTTTATCTGTATTCTTAAAGTATAATGAAAAAAATTTAAACAAAGTGCTGTTACAGGCAAAAGACTAATTTTTCACGCTGTCAACCCCTCTACGTAGATACATTCGGTGTGAAGAATGCTATGTGCACAGCACTAGCGATTTTCTTCTAGAATATGTCGCCGCTCCCACACATCTGATGTCAACCTGCTAACGAAAGGAAAGGAAATCATTAGCGCACTCCAAAGTCACCAGAATGTGTAATTTTATCTGTATTCTTAAAGTATAATGAAAAAAATTTAAACAAAGTGCTGTTACAGGCAAAAGACTAATTTTTCACGCTGTCAACCCCTCTACGTAGATACATTCGGTGTGAAGAATGCTATGTGCACAGCACTAGCGATTTTCTTCTAGAATATGTCGCCGCTCCCACACATCTGATGTCAACCTGCTAACGAAAGGAAAGGAAATCATTAGCGCACTCCAAAGTCACCAGAATGTGTAATTTTATCTGTATTCTTAAAGTATAATGAAAAAAATTTAAACAAAGTGCTGTTACAGGCAAAAGACTAATTTTTCACGCTGTCAACCCCTCTACGTAGATACATTCGGTGTGAAGAATGCAATGTGCACAGCACTAGCGATTTTCTTCTAGAATATGTCGCCGCTCCCACACATCTGATGTCAACCTGCTAACGAAAGGAAAGGAAATCATTAGCGCACTCCAAAGTCACCAGAATGTGTAATTTTATCTGTATTCTTAAAGTATAATGAAAAAAATTTAAACAAAGTGCTGTTACATGCAAAAGACTAATTTTTCACGCTGTCAACCCCTCTACGTAGATACATTCGGTGTGAAGAATGCTATGTGCACAGCACTAGCGATTTTCTTCTAGAATATGTCGCCGCTCCCACACATCTGATGTCAACCTGCTAACGAAAGGAAAGGAAATCATTAGCGCACTCCAAAGTCACCAGAACGTGTAATTTTATCTGTATTCTTAAAGTATAATGAAAAAAATTTAAACAAAGTGCTGTTACAGGCAAAAGACTAATTTTTCACGCTGTCAACCCCTCTACGTAGATACATTCGGTGTGAAGAATGCTATGTGCACAGCACTAGCGATTTTCTTCTAGAATATGTGGCCGCTCCCTCACATCTGATGTCAACCTGCTAACGAAAGGAAAGGAAATCATTAGCGCACTCCAAAGTCACGAGAATGTGTAATTTTATCTGTATTCTTAAAGTATAATGAAAAAAATTTAAACAAAGTGCTGTTACAGGCAAAAGACTAATTTTTCACGCTGTCAACCCCTCTACGTAGATACATTCGGTGTGAAGAATGCTATGTGCACAGCACTAGCGATTTTCTTCTACAATACTTCACCGCTCCCACACATCTGATGTCAACCTGCCATCGAAAGGAAAGGAAATCATTAGCGCACTCCAAAGTCACCAGAATGTGTAATTTTATCTGTATTCTTAAAGTATAATGAAAAAAATTTAAACAAAGTGCTGTTACTGCCCAAAAAACTAATTGTTCACGCTGTCAACCCCTCTACGTAGATACATTCGGTGTGAAGAATGCTGCGTGCACAGCACTAGCGATTTTCTTCTAGAATACTTCGCCGCTCCCACACATCTGATGTCAACCTGCTAACGAAAGGAAAGGAAATCATTAGCGCACTCCAAAGTCGCCAGAACGTGTAATTTTATCTGTATTCTTAAAGTATAATGAAAAAAATTTAAACAAAGTGCTGTTACAGGCAAAAGACTAATTTTTCACGCTGTCAACCCCTCTACGTAGATACATTCGGTGTGAAGAATGCTATGTGCACAGCACCAGCGATTTTCTTCTACAATACTTCACCGCTCCCACACATCTGTTGTCAACCTGCTAACGAAAGGAAAGGAAATCATTAGCGCACTCCAAAGTCACCAGAATGTGTAATTTTATCTGTATTCTTAAAGTATAATGAAAAAAATTTAAACAAAGTGCTGTTACTGCCCAAAAAACTAATTGTTCACGCTGTCAAACCCTCTACGTAGATACATTCGGTGTGAAGAATGCTATGTGCACATCACCAGCGATTTTCCTCTAGAATATGTCGCCGCTCCCACACATCTGATGTCAACCTGCTAACGAAAGGAAAGGAAATCATTAGCGCACTCCAAAGTCACCAGAACGTGTAATTTTATCTGTATTCTTAAAGTATAATGAAAAAAATTTAAACAAAGTGCTGTTACAGGCAAAAGACTAATTTTTCACGCTGTCAACCCCTCTACGTAGATACATTCGGTGTGAAGAATGCTATGTGCACAGCACCAGCGATTTTCTTCTAGAATATGTCGCCGCTCCCACACATCTGATGTCAACCTGCTAACGAAAGGAAAGGAAATCATTAGCGCACTCCAAAGTCACCAGAATGTGTAATTTTATCTGTATTCTTAAAGTATAATGAAAAAAATTTAAACAAAGTGCTGTTACAGGCAAAAGACTAATTTTTCACGCTGTCAACCCCTCTACGTAGATACATTCGGTGTGAAGAATGCTATGTGCACAGCACTAGCGATTTTCTTCTAGAATACTTCGCCGCTCCCACACATCTGATGTCAACCTGCCATCGAAAGGAAAGGAAATCATTAGCGCACTCCAAAGTCACCAGAATGTGTAATTTTATCTGTATTCTTAAAGTATAATGAAAAAAATTTAAACAAAGTGCTGTTACAGGCAAAAGACTAATTTTTCACGCTGTCAACCCCTCTACGTAGATACATTCGGTGTGAAGAATGCTATGTGCACAGCACTAGCGATTTTGTTCTAGAATACTTCGCCGCTCCCACACATCTGATGTCAACCTGCCATCGAAAGGAAAGGAAATCATTAGCGCACTCCAAAGTCACCAGAATGTGTAATTTTATCTGTATTCTTAAAGTATAATGAAAAAAATTTAAACAAAGTGCTGTTACAGGCAAAAGACTAATTTTTCACGCTGTCAACCCCTCTACGTAGATACATTCGGTGTGAAGAATGCTATGTGCACAGCACTAGCGATTTTCTTCTAGAATATGTCGCCGCTCCCACACATCTGATGTCAACCTGCCATCGAAAGGAAAGGAAATCATTAGCGCACTCCAAAGTCACCAGAATGTGTAATTTTATCTGTATTCTTAAAGTATAATGAAAAAAATTTAAACAAAGTGCTGTTACTGCCCAAAAAACTAATTGTTCACGCTGTCAACCCCTCTACGTAGATACATTCGGTGTGAAGAATGCTATGTGCACAGCACCAGCGATTTTCTTCTAGAATATGTCGCCGCTCCCACACATCTGATGTCAACCTGCTAACGAAAGGAAAGGAAATCATTAGCGCACTCCAAAGTCACCAGAATGTGTAATTTTATCTGTATTCTTAAAGTATAATGAAAAAAATTTAAACAAAGTGCTGTTACTGCCCAAAAAACTAATTGTTCACGCTGTCAACCCCTCTACGTAGATACATTCGGTGTGAAGAATGCTATGTGCACAGCACTAGCGATTTTCTTCTAGAATATGTCGCCGCTCCCACACATCTGATGTCAACCTGCTAACGAAAGGAAAGGAAATCATTAGCGCACTCCAAAGTCACCAGAATGTGTAATTTTATCTGTATTCTTAAAGTATAATGAAAAAAATTTAAACAAAGTGCTGTTACAGGCAAAAGACTAATTTTTCACGCTGTCAACCCCTCTACGTAGATACATTCGGTGTGAAGAATGCTGCGTGCACAGCACTAGCGATTTTCTTCTAGAATACTTCGCCGCTCCCACACATCTGATGTCAACCTGCTAACGAAAGGAAAGGAAATCATTAGCGCACTCCAAAGTCGCCAGAACGTGTAATTTTATCTGTATTCTTAAAGTATAATGAAAAAAATTTAAACAAAGTGCTGTTACAGGCAAAAGACTAATTTTTCACGCTGTCAACCCCTCTACGTAGATACATTCGGTGTGAAGAATGCTATGTGCACAGCACCAGCGATTTTCTTCTACAATACTTCACCGCTCCCACACATCTGTTGTCAACCTGCTAACGAAAGGAAAGGAAATCATTAGCGCACTCCAAAGTCACCAGAATGTGTAATTTTATCTGTATTCTTAAAGTATAATGAAAAAAATTTAAACAAAGTGCTGTTACTGCCCAAAAAACTAATTGTTCACGCTGTCAAACCCTCTACGTAGATACATTCGGTGTGAAGAATGCTATGTGCACATCACCAGCGATTTTCCTCTAGAATATGTCGCCGCTCCCACACATCTGATGTCAACCTGCTAACGAAAGGAAAGGAAATCATTAGCGCACTCCAAAGTCACCAGAACGTGTAATTTTATCTGTATTCTTAAAGTATAATGAAAAAAAATTTAAACAAAGTGCTGTTACAGGCAAAAGACTAATTTTTCACGCTGTCAACCCCTCTACGTGGATACATTCGGTGTGAAGAATGCTATGTGCACAGCACCAGCGATTTTCTTCTAGAATATGTCAGCCGCTCCCACACATCTGATGTCAACCTGCTAACGAAAGGAAAGGAAATCATTAGCGCACTCCAAAGTCACCAGAATGTGTAATTTTATCTGTATTCTTAAAGTATAATGAAAAAAATTTAAACAAAGTGCTGTTACAGGCAAAAGACTAATTTTTCACGCTGTCAACCCCTCTACGTAGATACATTCGGTGTGAAGAATGCTATGTGCACAGCACTAGCGATTTTCTTCTAGAATATGTCGCCGCTCCCACACATCTGATGTCAACCTGCCATCGAAAGGAAAGGAAATCATTAGCGCACTCCAAAGTCACCAGAATGTGTAATTTTATCTGTATTCTTAAAGTATAATGAAAAAAATTTAAACAAAGTGCTGTTACTGCCCAAAAAACTAATTGTTCACGCTGTCAACCCCTCTACGTAGATACATTCGGTGTGAAGAATGCTATGTGCACAGCACCAGCGATTTTCTTCTAGAATATGTCGCCGCTCCCACACATCTGATGTCAACCTGCCAACGAAAGGAAAGGAAATCATTAGCGCACTCCAAAGTCACCAGAATGTGTAATTTTATCTGTATTCTTAAAGTATAATGAAAAAAATTTAAACAAAGTGCTGTTACTGCCCAAAAAACTAATTGTTCACGCTGTCAACCCCTTTACGTAGATACATTCGGTGTGAAGAATGCTATGTGCACAGCACTAGCGATTTTCTTCTACAATACTTCACCGCTCCCACACATCTGATGTCAACCTGCCATCGAAAGGAAAGGAAATCATTAGCGCACTCCAAAGTCACCAGAATGTGTAATTTTATCTGTATTCTTAAAGTATAATGAAAAAAATTTAAACAAAGTGCTGTTACTGCCCAAAAAACTAATTGTTCACGCTGTCAACCCCTCTACGTAGATACATTCGGTGTGAAGAATGCTGCGTGCACAGCACTAGCGATTTTCTTCTAGAATACTTCGCCGCTCACACACATCTGATGTCAACCTGCTAACGAAAGGAAAGGAAATCATTAGCGCACTCCAAAGTCGCCAGAACGTGTAATTTTATCTGTATTCTTAAAGTATAATGAAAAAAATTTAAACAAAGTGCTGTTACAGGCAAAAGACTAATTTTTCACGCTGTCAACCCCTCTACGTAGATACATTCGGTGTGAAGAATGCTATGTGCACAGCACCAGCGATTTTCTTCTATAATACTTCACCGCTCCCACACATCTGTTGTCAACCTGCTAACGAAAGGAAATAAAATCATTAGCGCACTCCAAAGTCACCAGAATGTGTAATTTTATCTGTATTCTTAAAGTATAATGAAAAAAATTTAAACAAAGTGCTGTTACTGCCCAAAAAACTAATTGTTCACGCTGTCAAACCCTCTACGTAGATACATTCGGTGTGAAGAATGCTATGTGCACATCACCAGCGATTTTCCTCTAGAATATGTCGCCGCTCCCACACATCTGATGTCAACCTGCTAACGAAAGGAAAGGAAATCATTAGCGCACTCCAAAGTCACCAGAACGTGTAATTTTATCTGTATTCTTAAAGTATAATGAAAAAAATTTAAACAAAGTGCTGTTACAGGCAAAAGACTAATTTTTCACGCTGTCAACCCCTCTACGTAGATACATTCGGTGTGAAGAATGCTATGTGCACAGCACCAGCGATTTTCTTCTAGAATATGTCGCCGCTCCCACACATCTGATGTCAACCTGCTAACGAAAGGAAAGGAAATCATTAGCGCACTCCAAAGTCACCAGAATGTGTAATTTTATCTGTATTCTTAAAGTATAATGAAAAAAATTTAAACAAAGTGCTGTTACAGGCAAAAGACTAATTTTTCACGCTGTCAACCCCTCTACGTAGATACATTCGGTGTGAAGAATGCTATGTGCACAGCACTAGCGATTTTCTTCTAGAATACTTCGCCGCTCCCACACATCTGATGTCAACCTGCCATCGAAAGGAAAGGAAATCATTAGCGCACTCCAAAGTCACCAGAATGTGTAATTTTATCTGTATTCTTAAAGTATAATGAAAAAAATTTAAACAAAGTGCTGTTACAGGCAAAAGACTAATTTTTCACGCTGTCAACCCCTCTACGTAGATACATTCGGTGTGAAGAATGCTATGTGCACAGCACTAGCGATTTTGTTCTAGAATACTTCGCCGCTCCCACACATCTGATGTCAACCTGCCATCGAAAGGAAAGGAAATCATTAGCGCACTCCAAAGTCACCAGAATGTGTAATTTTATCTGTATTCTTAAAGTATAATGAAAAAAATTTAAACAAAGTGCTGTTACAGGCAAAAGACTAATTTTTCACGCTGTCAACCCCTCTACGTAGATACATTCGGTGTGAAGAATGCTATGTGCACAGCACTAGCGATTTTCTTCTAGAATATGTCGCCGCTCCCACACATCTGATGTCAACCTGCCATCGAAAGGAAAGGAAATCATTAGCGCACTCCAAAGTCACCAGAATGTGTAATTTTATCTGTATTCTTAAAGTATAATGAAAAAAATTTAAACAAAGTGCTGTTACTGCCCAAAAAACTAATTGTTCACGCTGTCAACCCCTCTACGTAGATACATTCGGTGTGAAGAATGCTATGTGCACAGCACCAGCGATTTTCTTCTAGAATATGTCGCCGCTCCCACACATCTGATGTCAACCTGCTAACGAAAGGAAAGGAAATCATTAGCGCACTCCAAAGTCACCAGAATGTGTAATTTTATCTGTATTCTTAAAGTATAATGAAAAAAATTTAAACAAAGTGCTGTTACTGCCCAAAAAACTAATTGTTCACGCTGTCAACCCCTCTACGTAGATACATTCGGTGTGAAGAATGCTATGTGCACAGCACTAGCGATTTTCTTCTAGAATATGTCGCCGCTCCCACACATCTGATGTCAACCTGCTAACGAAAGGAAAGGAAATCATTAGCGCACTCCAAAGTCACCAGAATGTGTAATTTTATCTGTATTCTTAAAGTATAATGAAAAAAATTTAAACAAAGTGCTGTTACAGGCAAAAGACTAATTTTTCACGCTGTCAACCCCTCTACGTAGATACATTCGGTGAGAAGAATGCTATGTGCACAGCACCAGCGATTTTCTTCTAGAATATGTCGCCGCTCCCACACATCTGATGTCAACCTGCTAACGAAAGGAAAGGAAATCATTAGCGCACTCCAAAGTCACCAGAATGTGTAATTTTATCTGTATTCTTAAAGTATAATGAAAAAAATTTAAACAAAGTGCTGTTACAGGCAAAAGACTAATTTTTCACGCTGTCAACCCCTCTACGTAGATACATTCGGTGTGAAGAATGCTATGTGCACAGCACTAGCGATTTTCTTCTAGAATATGTCGCCGCTCCCACACATCTGATGTCAACCTGCTAACGAAAGGAAAGGAAATCATTAGCGCACTCCAAAGTCACCAGAATGTGTAATTTTATCTGTATTCTTAAAGTATAATGAAAAAAATTTAAGCAAAGTGCTGTTACAGGCAAAAGACTAATTTTTCACGCTGTCAACCCCTCTACGTAGATACATTCGGTGTGAAAATGCTATGTGCACAGCACTAGCGATTTTCTTCTAGAATACTTCGCCGCTCCCACACATCTGATGTCAACCTGCCATCGAAAGGAAAGGAAATCATTAGCGCACTCCAAAGTCACCAGAATGTGTAATTTTATCTGTATTCTTAAAGTATAATGAAAAAAAATTTAAACAAAGTGCTGTTACAGGCAAAAGACTAATTTTTCACGCTGTCAACCCCTCTACGTAGATACATTCGGTGTGAAGAATGCTATGTGCACAGCACTAGCGATTTTCTTCTAGAATACTTCGCCGCTCCCACACATCTGATGTCAACCTGCCATCGAAAGGAAAGGAAATCATTAGCGCACTCCAAAGTCACCAGAATGTGTAATTTTATCTGTATTCTTAAAGTATAATGAAAAAAATTTAAACAAAGTGCTGTTACAGGCAAAAGACTAATTGTTCACGCTGTCAACCCCTCTACGTAGATACATTCGGTGTGAAGAATGCTATGTGCACAGCACTAGCGATTTTCTTCTAGAATACTTCGCCGCTCCCACACATCTGATGTCAACCTGCCATCGAAAGGAAAGGAAATCATTAGCGCACTCCAAAGTCACCAGAATGTGTAATTTTATCTGTATTCTTAAAGTATAATGAAAAAAATTTAAACAAAGTGCTGTTACAGGCAAAAGACTAATTTTTCACGCTGTCAACCCCTCTACGTAGATACATTCGGTGTGAAGAATGCTATGTGCACAGCACTAGCGATTTTCTTCTAGAATACTTCGCCGCTCCCACACATCTGATGTCAACCTGCCATCGAAAGGAAAGGAAATCATTAGCGCACTCCAAAGTCACCAGAATGTGTAATTTTATCTGTATTCTTAAAGTATAATGAAAAAAATTTAAACAAAGTGCTGTTACAGGCAAAAGACTAATTGTTCACGCTGTCAACCCCTCTACGTAGATACATTCGGTGTGAAGAATGCTATGTGCACAGCACTAGCGATTTTCTTCTAGAATACTTCGCCCGCTCCCACACATCTGATGTCAACCTGCCATCGAAAGGAAAGGAAATCATTAGCGCACTCCAAAGTCACCAGAATGTGTAATTTTATCTGTATTCTTAAAGTATAATGAAAAAAATTTAAACAAAGTGCTGTTACAGGCAAAAGACTAATTTTTCACGCTGTCAACCCCTCTACGTAGATACATTCGGTGTGAAGAATGCTATGTGCACAGCACCAGCGATTTTCTTCTACAATACTTCACCGCTCCCACACATCTGTTGTCAACCTGCTAACGAAAGGAAAGGAAATCATTAGCGCACTCCAAAGTCACCAGAATGTGTAATTTTATCTGTATTCTTAAAGTATAATGAAAAAAATTTAAACAAAGTGCTGTTACTGCCCAAAAAACTAATTGTTCACGCTGTCAACCCCTCTACGTAGATACATTCGGTGTGAAGAATGCTATGTGCACAGCACCAGCGATTTTCTTCTAGAATATGTCGCCGCTCCCACACATCTGATGTCAACCTGCTAACGAAAGGAAAGGAAATCATTAGCGCACTCCAAAGTCACCAGAACGTGTAATTTTATCTGTATTCTTAAAGTATAATGAAAAAAATTTAAACAAAGTGCTGTTACAGGCAAAAGACTAATTTTTCACGCTGTCAACCCCTCTACGTAGATACATTCGGTGTGAAGAATGCTATGTGCACAGCACCAGCGATTTTCTTCTAGAATATGTCGCCGCTCCCACACATCTGATGTCAACCTGCTAACGAAAGGAAAGGAAATCATTAGCGCACTCCAAAGTCACCAGAATGTGTAATTTTATCTGTATTCTTAAAGTATAATGAAAAAAATTTAAACAAGGTGCTGTTACAGGCAAAAGACTAATTTTTCACGCTGTCAACCCCTCTACGTAGATACATTCGGTGTGAAGAATGCTATGTGCACAGCACTAGCGATTTTCTTCTAGAATACTTCGCCGCTCCCACACATCTGATGTCAACCTGCCATCGAAAGGAAAGGAAATCATTAGCGCACTCCAAAGTCACCAGAATGTGTAATTTTATCTGTATTCTTAAAGTATAATGAAAAAAATTTAAACAAAGTGCTGTTACAGGCAAAAGACTAATTTTTCACGCTGTCAACCCCTCTACGTAGATACATTCGGTGTGAAGAATGCTATGTGCACAGCACTAGCGATTTTCTTCTAGAATATGTCGCCGCTCCCACACATCTGATGTCAACCTGCCATCGAAAGGAAAGGAAATCATTAGCGCACTCCAAAGTCACCAGAATGTGTAATTTTATCTGTATTCTTAAAGTATAATGAAAAAAATTTAAACAAAGTGCTGTTACTGCCCAAAAAACTAATTGTTCACGCTGTCAACCCCTCTACGTAGATACATTCGGTGTGAAGAATGCTATGTGCACAGCACCAGCGATTTTCTTCTAGAATATGTCGCCGCTCCCACACATCTGATGTCAACCTGCTAACGAAAGGAAAGGAAATCATTAGCGCACTCCAAAGTCACCAGAACGTGTAATTTTATCTGTATTCTTAAAGTATAATGAAAAAAATTTAAACAAAGTGCTGTTACAGGCAAAAGACTAATTTTTCACGCTGTCAACCCCTCTACGTAGATACATTCGGTGTGAAGAATGCTATGTGCACAGCACCAGCGATTTTCTTCTAGAATATGTCGCCGCTCCCACACATCTGATGTCAACCTGCTAACGAAAGGAAAGGAAATCATTAGCGCACTCCAAAGTCACCAGAATGTGTAATTTTATCTGTATTCTTAAAGTATAATGAAAAAAATTTAAACAAAGTGCTGTTACAGGCAAAAGACTAATTTTTCACGCTGTCAACCCCTCTACGTAGATACATTCGGTGTGAAGAATGCTATGTGCACAGCACTAGCGATTTTCTTCTAGAATATGTCGCCGCTCCCACACATCTGATGTCAACCTGCTAACGAAAGGAAAGGAAATCATTAGCGCACTCCAAAGTCACCAGAATGTGTAATTTTATCTGTATTCTTAAAGTATAATGAAAAAAATTTAAGCAAAGTGCTGTTACAGGCAAAAGACTAATTTTTCACGCTGTCAACCCCTCTACGTAGATACATTCGGTGTGAAGAATGCTATGTGCACAGCACTAGCGATTTTCTTCTAGAATACTTCGCCGCTCCCACACATCTGATGTCAACCTGCCATCGAAAGGAAAGGAAATCATTAGCGCACTCCAAAGTCACCAGAATGTGTAATTTTATCTGTATTCTTAAAGTATAATGAAAAAAATTTAAACAAAGTGCTGTTACAGGCAAAAGACTAATTTTTCACGCTGTCAACCCCTCTACGTAGATACATTCGGTGTGAAGAATGCTATGTGCACAGCACTAGCGATTTTCTTCTAGAATACTTCGCCGCTCCCACACATCTGATGTCAACCTGCCATCGAAAGGAAAGGAAATCATTAGCGCACTCCAAAGTCACCAGAATGTGTAATTTTATCTGTATTCTTAAAGTATAATGAAAAAAATTTAAACAAAGTGCTGTTACAGGCAAAAGACTAATTGTTCACGCTGTCAACCCCTCTACGTAGATACATTCGGTGTGAAGAATGCTATGTGCACAGCACTAGCGATTTTCTTCTAGAATACTTCGCCGCTCCCACACATCTGATGTCAACCTGCCATCGAAAGGAAAGGAAATCATTAGCGCACTCCAAAGTCACCAGAATGTGTAATTTTATCTGTATTCTTAAAGTATAATGAAAAAAATTTAAACATAGTGCTGTTACAGGCAAAAGACTAATTTTTCACGCTGTCAACCCCTCTACGTAGATACATTCGGTGTGAAGAATGCTATGTGCACAGCACTAGCGATTTTCTTCTAGAATATGTCGCCGCTCCCACACATCTGATGTCAACCTGCCATCGAAAGGAAAGGAAATCATTAGCGCACTCCAAAGTCACCAGAATGTGTAATTTTATCTGTATTCTTAAAGTGTAATGAAAAAAATTTAAACAAAGTGCTGTTACAGGCAAAAGACTAATTTTTCACGCTGTCAACCCCTCTACGTAGATACATTCGGTGTGAAGAATGCTATGTGCACAGCACTAGCGATTTTCTTCTAGAATACTTCGCCGCTCCCACACATCTGATGTCAACCTGCCATCGAAAGGAAAGGAAATCATTAGCGCACTCCAAAGTCACCAGAATGTGTAATTTTATCTGTATTCTTAAAGTATAATGAAAAAAATTTAAACAAAGTGCTGTTACAGGCAAAAGACTAATTTTTCACGCTGTCAACCCCTCTACGTAGATACATTCGGTGTGAAGAATGCTATGTGCACAGCACTAGCGATTTTCTTCTAGAATATGTCGCCGCTCCCACACATCTGATGTCAACCTGCCATCGAAAGGAAAGGAAATCATTAGCGCACTCCAAAGTCACCAGAATGTGTAATTTTATCTGTATTCTTAAAGTATAATGAAAAAAATTTAAACAAAGTGCTGTTACAGGCAAAAGACTAATTGTTCACGCTGTCAACCCCTCTACGTAGATACATTCGGTGTGAAGAATGCTATGTGCACAGCACTAGCGATTTTCTTCTAGAATATGTCGCCGCTCCCACACATCTGATGTCAACCTGCTAACGAAAGGAAAGGAAATCATTAGCGCACTCCAAAGTCACCAGAACGTGTAATTTTATCTGTATTCTTAAAGTATAATGAAAAAAATTTAAACAAAGTGCTGTTACAGGCAAAAGACTAATTGTTCACGCTGTCAACCCCTCTACGTAGATACATTCGGTGTGAAGAATGCTATGTGCACAGCACTAGCGATTTTCTTCTAGAATATGTCGCCGCTCCCACACATCTGATGTCAACCTGCCATCGAAAGGAAAGGAAATCATTAGCGCACTCCAAAGTCACCAGAATGTGTAATTTTATCTGTATTCTTAAAGTATAATGAAAAAAATTTAAACAAAGTGCTGTTACTGCCCAAAAAACTAATTGTTCACGCTGTCAACCCCTCTACGTAGATACATTCGGTGTGAAGAATGCTATGTGCACAGCACCAGCGATTTTCTTCTAGAATATGTCGCCGCTCCCACACATCTGATGTCAACCTGTTAACGAAAGGAAAGGAAATCATTAGCGCACTCCAAAGTCACCAGAACGTGTAATTTTATCTGTATTCTTAAGGTATAATGAAAAAAATTTAAACAAAGTGCTGTTACTGCCCAAAAAACTAATTGTTCACGCTATCAACCCCTCTACGTAGATACATTCGGTGTGAAGAATGCTATGTGCACAGCACCAGCGATTTTCTTCTAGAATATGTCGCCGCTCCACACATCTGATATCAACCTGCTAACGAAAGGAAAGGAAATCATTAGCGCACTCCAAAGTCACCAGAACGTGTAATTTTATCTGTATTCTTAAAGTATAATGAAAAAAATTTAAACAAAGTGCTGTTACAGGCAAAAGACTAATTGTTCACGCTGTCAACCCCTCTACGTAGATACATTCGGTGTGAAGAATGCTATGTGCACAGCACTAGCGATTTTCTTCTAGAATACTTCGCCGCTCCCACACATCTGATGTCAACCTGCCATCGAAAGGAAAGGAAATCATTAGCGCACTCCAAAGTCACCAGAATGTGTAATTTTATCTGTATTCTTAAAGTATAATGAAAAAAATTTAAACAAAGTGCTGTTACAGGCAAAAGACTAATTTTTCACGCTGTCAACCCCTCTACGTAGATACATTCGGTGTGAAGAATGCTATGCGCACAGCACTAGCGATTTTCTTCTAGAATATGTCGCCGCTCCCACACATCTGATGTCAACCTGCCATCGAAAGGAAAGGAAATCATTAGCGCACTCCAAAGTCACCAGAATGTGTAATTTTATCTGTATTCTTAAAGTATAATGAAAAAAATTTAAACAAAGTGCTGTTACTGCCCAAAAAATTAATTGTTCACGCTGTCAACCCCTCTACGTAGATACATTCGGTGTGAAGAATGCTATGTGCACAGCACCAGCGATTTTCTTCTAGAATATGTCGCCGCTCCCACACATCTGATGTCAACCTGCTAACGAAAGGATAGGAAATCATTAGCGCACTCCAAAGTCACCAGAACGTGTAATTTTATCTGTATTCTTAAAGTATAATGAAAAAAATTTAAACAAAGTGCTGTTACAGGCAAAAGACTAATTTTTCCCGCTGTCAACCCCTCTACGTAGATACATTCGGTGTGAAGAATGCTATGTGCACAGCTCTAGCGATTTTCTTCTAGAATACTTCGCCGCTCCCACACATCTGATGTCAACCTGCCATCGAAAGGAAAGGAAATCATTAGCGCACTCCAAAGTCACCAGAATGTGTAATTTTATCTGTATTCTTAAAGTATAATGAAAAAAATTTAAACAAAGTGCTGTTACAGGCAAAAGACTAATTGTTCACGCTGTCAACCCCTCTACGTAGATACATTCGGTGTGAAGAATGCTATGTGCACAGCACTAGCGATTTTCTTCTAGAATATGTCGCCGCTCCCACACATCTGATGTCAACCTGCCATCGAAAGGAAAGGAAATCATTAGCGCACTCCAAAGTCACCAGAATGTGTAATTTTATCTGTATTCTTAAAGTATAATGAAAAAAATTTAAACAAAGTGCTATTACTGAACAAAAAACTAATTGTTCACGCTGTCAACCCCTCTACGTAGATACATTCGGTGTGAAGAATGCTATGTGCACAGCACCAGCGATTTTCTTCTAGAATATGTCGCCGCTCCCACACATCTGATGTCAACCTGCTAACGAAAGGAAAGGAAATCATTAGCGCACTCCAAAGTCACCAGAACGTGTAATTTTATCTGTATTCTTAAAGCATAATGAAAAAATTTAAACAAAGTGCTGTTACAGGCAAAAGACTAATTTTTCACGCTGTCAACCCCTCTACGTAGATACATTCGGTGTGAAGAATGCTATGTGCACAGCACCAGCGATTTTCTTCTACAATACTTCACCGCTCCCACACATCTGTTGTCGACCTGCTAACGAAAGGAAAGGAAATCATTAGCGCACTCCAAAGTCACCAGAATGTGTAATTTTATCTGTATTCTTAAAGTATAATGAAAAAAATTTATACAAAGTGCTGTTACTGCCCAAAAAACTAATTGTTCACGCTGTCAACCCCTCTACGTAGATACATTCGGTGTGAAGAATGCTATGTGCACAGCACTAGCGATTTTCTTCTAGAATATGTCGCCGCTCCCACACATCTGATGTCAACCTGCTAACGAAAGGAAAGAAAATCATTAGCGCACTCCAAAGTCACCAGAACGTGTAATTTTACCTGTATTCTTAAAGTATAATGAAAAAAATTTAAACAAAGTGCTGTTACTGCCCAAAAAACTAATTGTTTACGCTGTCAACCCCTCTACGTAGATACATTCTGTGTGAAGAATGCTATGTGCACAGCACTAGCGATTTTCTTCTAGAATATGTCGCCGCTCCCACACATCTGATGTCAACCTGCTAACGAAAGGAAAGGAAATCATTAGCGCACTCCAAAGTCACCAGAACGTGTAATTTTATCTGTATTCTTAAAGTATAATGAAAAAAATTTAAACAAAGTGCTGTTACAGGCAAAAGACTAATTTTTCACGCTGTCAACCCCTCTACGTAGATACATTCGGTGTGAAGAATGCTATGTGCACAGCACTAGCGATTTTCTTCTAGAATACTTCGCCGCTCCCACACATCTGATGTCAACCTGCCATCGAAAGGAAAGGAAATCATTAGCGCACTCCAAAGTCACCAGAATGTGTAATTTTATCTGTATTCTTAAAGTATAATGAAAAAAATTTAAACAAAGTGCTGTTACAGGCAAAAGACTAATTTTTCACGCTGTCAACCCCTCTACGTAGATACATTCGGTGTGAAGAATGCTATGTGCACAGCACTAGCGATTTTCTTCTAGAATATGTCGACGCTCCCACACATCTGATGTCAACCTGCTAACGAAAGGAAAGGAAATCATTAGCGCACTCCAAAGTCACCAGAATGTGTAATTTTATCTGTATTCTTAAAGTATAATGAAAAAAATTTAAACAAAGTGCTGTTACAGGCAAAAGACTAATTTTTCACGCTGTCAACCCCTCTACGTAGATACATTCGGTGTGAAGAATGCTATGTGCACAGCACTAGCGATTTTCTTCTACAATACTTCACCGCTCCCACACATCTGATGTCAACCTGCCATCGAAAGGAAAGGAAATCATTAGCGCACTCCAAAGTCACCAGAATGTGTAATTTTATCTGTATTCTTAAAGTATAATGAAAAAAATTTAAACAAAGTGCTGTTACAGGCAAAAGACTAATTTTTCACGCTGTCAACCCCTCTATGTAGATACATTCGGTGTGAAGAATGCTATGTGCACAGCACTAGCGATTTTCTTCTAGAATATGTCGCCGCTCCCACACATCTGATGTCAACCTGCTAACGAAAGGAAAGGAAATCATTAGCGCACTCCAAAGTCACCAGAATGTGTAATTTTATCTGTATTCTTAAAGTATAATGAAAAAAATTTAAACAAAGTGCTGTTACAGGCAAAAGACTAATTTTTCACGCTGTCAACCCCTCTACGTAGATACATTCGGTGTGAAGAATGCTATGTGCACAGCACTAGCGATTTTCTTCTAGAATATGTCGCCGCTCCCACACATCTGATGTCAACCTGCTAACGAAAGGAAAGGAAATCATTAGCGCACTCCAAAGTCACCAGAATGTGTAATTTTATCTGTATTCTTAAAGTATAATGAAAAAAATTTAAACAAAGTGCTGTTACAGGCAAAAGACTAATTTTTCACGCTGTCAACCCCTCTACGTAGATACATTCGGTGTGAAGAATGCTATGTGCACAGCACTAGCGATTTTCTTCTAGAATATGTCGCCGCTCCCACACATCTGATGTCAACCTGCTAACGAAAGGAAAGGAAATCATTAGCGCACTCCAAAGTCACCAGAATGTGTAATTTTATCTGTATTCTTAAAGTATAATGAAAAAAATTTAAACAAAGTGCTGTTACTGGCAAAAGACTAATTTTTCACGCTGTCAACCCCTCTACGTAGATACATTCGGTGTGAAGAATGCTATGTGCACAGCACTAGCGATTTTCTTCTACAATACTTCACCGCTCCCACACATCTGATGTCAACCTGCCATCGAAAGGAAAGGAAATCATTAGCGCACTCCAAAGTCACCAGAATGTGTAATTTTATCTGTATTCTTAAAGTATAATGAAAAAAATTTAAACAAAGTGCTGTTACAGGCAAAAGACTAATTTTTCACGCTGTCAACCCCTCTACGTAGATACATTCGGTGTGAAGAATGCTATGTGCACAGCACTAGCGATTTTCTTCTTGAATATGTCGCCGCTCCCACACATCTGATGTCAACCTGCTAACGAAAGGAAAGGAAATCATTAGCGCACTCCAAAGTCACCAGAATGTGTAATTTTATCTGTATTCTTAAAGTATAATGAAAAAAATTTAAACAAAGTGCTGTTACAGGCAAAAGACTAATTTTTCACGCTGTCAACCCCTCTACGTAGATACATTCGGTGTGAAGAATGCTATGTGCACAGCACTAGCGATTTTCTTCTACAATACTTCACCGCTCCCACACATCTGATGTCAACCTGCCATCGAAAGGAAAGGAAATCATTAGCGCACTCCAAAGTCACCAGAATGTGTAATTTTATCTGTATTCTTAAAGTATAATGAAAAAAATTTAAACAAAGTGCTGTTACAGGCAAAAGACTAATTTTTCACGCTGTCAACCCCTCTACGTAGATACATTCCGTGTGAAGAATGCTATGTGCACAGCACTAGCGATTTTCTTCTAGAATATGTCGCCGCTCCCACACATCTGATTTCAACCTGCTAACGAAAGGAAAGGAAATCATTAGCGCACTCCAAAGTCACCAGAATGTGTAATTTTATCTGTATTCTTAAAGTATAATGAAAAAAATTTAAACAAAGTGCTGTTACAGGCAAAAGACTAATTTTTCACGCTGTCAACCCCTCTACGTGGATACATTCGGTGTGAAGAATGCTATGTGAACAGCACTAGCGATTTTCTTCTAGAATATGTCGCCGCTCCCACACATCTGATGTCAACCTGCTAACGAAAGGAAAGGAAATCATTAGCGCACTCCAAAGTCACCAGAATGTGTAATTTTATCTGTATTCTTAAAGTATAATGAAAAAAATTTAAACAAAGTGCTGTTACAGGCAAAAGACTAATTTTTCACGCTGTCAACCCCTCTACGTAGATACATTCGGTGTGAAGAATGCTATGTGCACAGCACTAGCGATTTTCTTCTAGAATATGTCGCCGCTCCCACACATCTGATGTCAACCTGCTAACGAAAGGAAAGGAAATCATTAGCGCACTCCAAAGTCACCAGAATGTGTAATTTTATCTGTATTCTTAAAGTATAATGAAAAAAATTTAAACAAAGTGCTGTTACAGGCAAAAGACTAATTTTTCACGCTTTCAACCCCTCTACGTAGATACATTCGGTGTGAAGAATGCTATGTGCACAGCACTAGCGATTTTCTTCTAGAATATGTCGCCGCTCCCACACATCTGATGTCAACCTGCTAACGAAAGGAAAGGAAATCATTAGCGCACTCCAAAGTCACCAGAATGTGTAATTTTATCTGTATTCTTAAAGTATAATGAAAAAAATTTAAACAAAGTGCTGTTACAGGCAAAAGACTAATTTTTCACGCTGTCAACCCCTCTACGTAGATACATTCGGTGTGAAGAATGCTATGTGCACAGCACTAGCGATTTTCTTCTACAATACTTCACCGCTCCCACACATCTGATGTCAACCTGCCATCGAAAGGAAAGGAAATCATTAGCGCACTCCAAAGTCACCAGAATGTGTAATTTTATCTGTATTCTTAAAGTATAATGAAAAAAATTTAAACAAAGTGCTGTTACTGCCCAAAAAACTAATTGTTCACGCTGTCAACCCCTCTACGTAGATACATTCGGTGTGAAGAATGCTGCGTGCACAGCACTAGCGATTTTCTTCCAGAATACTTCGCCGCTCCCACACATCTGATGTCAACCTGCTAACGAAAGGAAAGGAAATCATTAGCGCACTCCAAAGTCACCAGAACGTGTAATTTTATCTGTATTCTTAAAGTATAATGAAAAAAATTTAAACAAAGTGCTGTTACAGGCAAAAGACTAATTTTTCACGCTGTCAACCCCTCTACGTAGATACATTCGGTGTGAAGAATGCTATGTGCACAGCACCAGCGATTTTCTTCTACAATACTTCACCGCTCCCACACATCTGTTGTCAACCTGCTAACGAAAGGAAAGGAAATCATTAGCGCACTCCAAAGTCACCAGAATGTGTAATTTTATCTGTATTCTTAAAGTATAATGAAAAAAATTTAAACAAAGTGCTGTTACTGCCCAAAAAACTAATTGTTCACGCTGTCAACCCCTCTACGTAGATACATTCGGTGTGAAGAATGCTATGTGCACAGCACCAGCGATTTTCTTCTAGAATATGTCGCCGCTCCCACACATCTGATGTCAACCTGCTAACGAAAGGAAAGGAAATCATTAGCGCACTCCAAAGTCACCAGAACGTGTAATTTTATCTGTATTCTTAAAGTATAATGAAAAAAATTTAAACAAAGTGCTGTTACAGGCAAAAGACTAATTTTTCACGCTGTCAACCCCTCTACGTAGATACATTCGGTGTGAAGAATGCTATGTGCACAGCACCAGCGATTTTCTTCTAGAATATGTCGCCGCTCCCACACATCTGATGTCAACCTGCTAACGAAAGGAAAGGAAATCATTAGCGCACTCCAAAGTCACCAGAATGTGTAATTTTATCTGTATTCTTAAAGTATAATGAAAAAAATTTAAACAAAGTGCTGTTACAGGCAAAAGACTAATTTTTCACGCTGTCAACCCCTCTACGTAGATACATTCGGTGTGAAGAATGCTATGTGCACAGCACTAGCGATTTTCTTCTAGAATACTTCGCCGCTCCCACACATCTGATGTCAACCTGCCATCGAAAGGAAAGGAAATCATTAGCGCACTCCAAAGTCACCAGAATGTGTAATTTTATCTGTATTCTTAAAGTATAATGAAAAAAATTTAAACAAAGTGCTGTTACAGGCAAAAGACTAATTTTTCACGCTGTCAACCCCTCTACGTAGATACAATCGGTGTGAAGAATGCTATGTGCACAGCACTAGCGATTTTCTTCTAGAATACTTCGCCGCTCCCACACATCTGATGTCAACCTGCCATCGAAAGGAAAGGAAATCATTAGCGCACTCCAAAGTTACCAGAATGTGTAATTTTATCTGTATTCTTAAAGTATAATGAAAAAAATTTAAACAAAGTGCAGTTACAGGCAAAAGACTAATTTTTCACGCTGTCAACCCCTCTACGTAGATACATTCGGTGTGAAGAATGCTATGTGCACAGCACTAGCGATTTTCTTCTAGAATATGTCGCCGCTCCCACACATCTGATGTCAACCTGCCATCGAAAGGAAAGGAAATCATTAGCGCACTCCAAAGTCACCAGAATGTGTAATTTTATCTGTATTCTTAAAGTATAATGAAAAAAATTTAAACAAAGTGCTGTTACTGCCCAAAAAACTAATTGTTCACGCTGTCAACCCCTCTACGTAGATACATTCGGTGTGAAGAATGCTATGTGCACAGCACCAGCGATTTTCTTCTAGAATATGTCGCCGCTCCCACACATCTGATGTCAACCTGCTAACGAAAGGAAAGGAAATCATTAGCGCACTCCAAAGTCACCAGAACGTGTAATTTTATCTGTATTCTTAAAGTATAATGAAAAAAATTTAAACAAAGTGCTGTTACAGGCAAAAGACTAATTTTTCACGCTGTCAACCCCTCTACGTAGATACATTCGGTGTGAAGAATGCTATGTGCACAGCACCAGCGATTATCTTCTAGAATATGTCGCCGCTCCCACACATCTGATGTCAACCTGCTAACGAAAGGAAAGGAAATCATTAGCGCACTCCAAAGTCACCAGAATGTGTAATTTTATCTGTATTCTTAAAGTATAGTGAAAAAAATTTAAACAAAGTGCTGTTACAGGCAAAAGACTAATTTTTCACGCTGTCAACCCCTCTACGTAGATACATTCGGTGTGAAGAATGCTATGTGCACAGCACTAGCGATTTTCTTCTAGAATACTTCGCCGCTCCCACACATCTGATGTCAACCTGCCATCGAAAGGACAGGAAATCATTAGCGCACTCCAAAGTCACCAGAATGTGTAATTTTATCTGTATTCTTAAAGTATAATGAAAAAAATTTAAACAAAGTGCTGTTACAGGCAAAAGACTAATTTTTCACGCTGTCAACCCCTCTACGTAGATACATTCGGTGTGAAGAATGCTATGTGCACAGCACTAGCGATTTTCTTCTAGAATATGTCGCCGCTCCCACACATCTGATGTCAACCTGCCATCGAAAGGAAAGGAAATCATTAGCGCACTCCAAAGTCACCAGAATGTGTAATTTTATCTGTATTCTTAAAGTATAATGAAAAAAATTTAAACAAAGTGCTGTTACAGGCAAAAGACTAATTGTTCACGCTGTCAACCCCTCTACGTAGATACATTCGGTGTGAAGCATGCTATGTGCACAGCACTAGCGATTTTCTTCTAGAATATGTCGCCGCTCCCACACATCTGATGTCAACCTGCTAACGAAAGGAAAGGAAATCATTAGCGCACTCCAAAGTCACCAGAATGTGTAATTTTATCTGTATTCTTAAAGTATAATGAAAAAAATTTAAGCAAAGTGCTGTTACAGGCAAAAGACTAATTTTTCACGCTGTCAACCCCTCTACGTAGATACATTCGGTGTGAAGAATGCTATGTGCACAGCACTAGCGATTTTCTTCTAGAATACTTCGCCGCTCCCACACATCTGATGTCAACCTGCCATCGAAAGGAAAGGAAATCATTAGCGCACTCCAAAGTCACCAGAATGTGTAATTTTATCTGTATTCTTAAAGTATAATGAAAAAAATTTAAACAAAGTGCTGTTACAGGCAAAAGACTAATTTTTCACGCTGTCAACCCCTCTACGTAGATACATTCGGTGTGAAGAATGCTATGTGCACAGCACTAGCGATTTTCTTCTAGAATACTTCGCCGCTCCCACACATCTGATGTAAACCTGCCATCGAAAGGAAAGGAAATCATTAGCGCACTCCAAAGTCACCAGAATGTGTAATTTTATCTGTATTCTTAAAGTATAATGAAAAAAATTTAAACAAAGTGCTGTTACAGGCAAAAGACTAATTGTTCACGCTGTCAACCCCTCTACGTAGATACATTCGGTGTGAAGAATGCTATGTGCACAGCACTAGCGATTTTCTTCTGGAATACTTCGCCGCTCCCACACATCTGATGTCAACCTGCCATAGAAAGGAAAGGAAATCATTAGCGCACTCCAAAGTCACCAGAATGTGTAATTTTATCTGTATTCTTAAAGTATAATGAAAAAAATTTAAACAAAGTGCTGTTACAGGCAAAAGACTAATTTTTCACGCTGTCAACCCCTCTACGTAGATACATTCGGTGTGAAGAATGCTATGTGCACAGCACTAGCGATTTTCTTCTAGAATACTTCGCCGCTCCCACACATCTGATGTCAACCTGCCATCGAAAGGAAAGGAAATCATTAGCGCACTCCAAAGTCACCAGAATGTGTAATTTTATCTGTATTCTTAAAGTATAATGAAAAAAATTTAAACAAAGTGCTGTTACAGGCAAAAGACTAATTTTTCACGCTGTCAACCCCTCTACGTAGATACATTCGGTGTGAAGAATGCTATGTGCACAGCACTAGCGATTTTCTTCTAGAATACTTCGCCGCTCCCACACATCTGATGTCAACCTGCCATCGAAAGGAAAGGAAATCATTAGCGCACTCCAAAGTCTCCAGAATGTGTAATTTTATCTGTATTCTTAAAGTATAATGAAAAAAATTTAAACAAAGTGCTGTTACAGGCAAAAGACTAATTTTTCACGCTGTCAACCCCTCTACGTAGATACATTCGGTGTGAAGAATGCTATGTGCACAGCACTAGCGATTTTCTTCTAGAATATGTCGCCGCTCCCACACATCTGATGTCAACCTGCCATCGAAAGGAAAGGAAATCATTAGCGCACTCCAAAGTCACCAGAATGTGTAATTTTATCTGTATTCTTAAAGTATAATGAAAAAAATTTAAACAAAGTGCTGTTACAGGCAAAAGACTAATTGTTCACGCTGTCAACCCCTCTACGTAGATACATTCGGTGTGAAGAATGCTATGTGCACAGCACTAGCGATTTTCTTCTAGAATATGTCGCCGCTCCCACACATCTGACGTCAACCTGCTAACGAAAGGAAAGGAAATCATTAGCGCACTCCAAAGTCACCAGAACGTGTAATTTTATCTGTATTCTTAAAGTATAATGAAAAAAATTTAAACAAAGTGCTGTTACAGGCAAAAGACTAATTGTTCACGCTGTCAACCCCTCTACGTAGATACATTCGGTGTGAAGAATGCTATGTGCACAGCACTAGCGATTTTCTTCTAGAATATGTCGCCGCTCCCACACATCTGATGTCAACCTGCCATCGAAAGGAAAGGAAATCATTAGCGCACTCCAAAGTCACCAGAATGTGTAATTTTATCTGTATTCTTAAAGTATAATGAAAAAAATTTAAACAAAGTGCTGTTACTGCCCAAAAAACTAATTGTTCACGCTGTCAACCCCTCTACGTAGATACATTCGGTGTGAAGAATGCTATGTGCACAGCACCAGCGATTTTCTTCTAGAATACTTCGCCGCTCCCACACATCTGATGTCAACCTGCTAACGAAAGGAAAGGAAATCATTAGCGCACTCCAAAGTCACCAGAACGTGTAATTTTATCTGTATTCTTAAAGTATAATGAAAAAAATTTAAACAAAGTGCTGTTACTGCCCAAAAAACTAATTGTTCACGCTGTCAACCCCTCTACGTAGATACATTCGGTGTGAAGAATGCTATGTGCACAGCACCAGCGATTTTCTTCTAGAATATGTCGCCGCTCCCACACATCTGATGTCAACCTGCTAACGAAAGGAAAGGAAATCATTAGCGCACTCCAAAGTCACCAGAACGTGTAATTTTATCTGTATTCTTAAAGTATAATGAAAAAAATTTAAACAAAGTGCTGTTACAGGCAAAAGACTAATTGTTCACGCTGTCAACCCCTCTACGTAGATACATTCGGTGTGAAGAATGCTATGTGCACAGCACTAGCGATTTTCTTCTAGAATACTTCGCCGCTCCCACACATCTGATGTCAACCTGCTATCGAAAGGAAAGGAAATCATTAGCGCACTCCAAAGTCACCAGAATGTGTAATTTTATCTGTATTCTTAAAGTATAATGAAAAAAATTTAAACAAAGTGCTGTTACAGGCAAAAGACTAATTTTTCACGCTGTCAACCCCTCTACGTAGATACATTCGGTGTGAAGAATGCTATGTGCACAGCACTAGCGATTTTCTTCTAGAATATGTCGCCGCTCCCACACATCTGATGTCAACCTGCCATCGAAAGGAAAGGAAATCATTAGCGCACTCCAAAGTCACCAGAATGTGTAATTTTATCTGTATTCTTAAAGTATAATGAAAAAAATTTAAACAAAGTGCTGTTACTGCCCAAAAAACTAATTGTTCACGCTGTCAACCCCTCTACGTAGATACATTCGGTGTGAAGAATGCTATGTGCACAGCACCAGCGATTTTCTTCTAGAATATGTCGCCGCTCCCACACATCTGATGTCAACCTGCTAACGAAAGGAAAGGAAATCATTAGCGCACTCCAAAGTCACCAGAACGTATAATTTTATCTGTATTCTTAAAGTATAATGAAAAAAATTTAAACAAAGTGCTGTTACAGGCAAAAGACTAATTTTTCACGCTGTCAACCCCTCTACGTAGATACATTCGGTGTGAAGAATGCTATGTGCACAGCACTAGCGATTTTCTTCTAGAATACTTCGCCGCTCCCACACATCTGATGTCAACCTGCCATCGAAAGGAAAGGAAATCATTAGCGCACTCCAAAGTCACCAGAATGTGTAATTTTATCTGTATTCTTAAAGTATAATGAAAAAAATTTAAACAAAGTGCTTTTACAGGCAAAAGACTAATTGTTCACGCTGTCAACCCCTCTACGTAGATACATTCGGTGTGAAGAATGCTATGTGCACAGCACTAGCGATTTTCTTCTAGAATATGTCGCCGCTCCCACACATCTGATGTCAACCTGCCATCGAAAGGAAAGGAAATCATTAGCGCACTCCAAAGTCACCAGAATGTGTAATTTTATCTGTATTCTTAAAGTATAATGAAAAAAATTTAAACAAAGTGCTGTTACTGCCCAAAAAACTAATTGTTCACGCTGTCAACCCCTCTACGTAGATACATTCGGTGTGAAGAATGCTATGTGCACAGCACCAGCGATTTTCCTCTAGAATATGTCGCCGCTCCCACACATCTGATGTCAACCTGCTAACGAAAGGAAAGGAAATCATTAGCGCACTCCAAAGTCACCAGAACGTGTAATTTTATCTGTATTCTTAAAGTATAATGAAAAAAATTTAAACAAAGTGCTGTTACAGGCAAAAGACTAATTTTTCACGCTGTCAACCCCTCTACGTAGATACATTCGGTGTGAAGAATGCTATGTGCACAGCACCAGCGATTTTCTTCTACAATACTTCACCGCTCCCACACATCTGTTGTCGACCTGCTAACGAAAGGAAAGGAAATCATTAGCGCACTCCAAAGTCACCAGAATGTGTAATTTTATCTGTATTCTTAAAGTATAATGAAAAAAATTTAAACAAAGTGCTGTTACTGCCCAAAAAACTAATTGTTCACGCTGTCAACCCCTCTACGTAGATACATTCGGTGTGAAGAATGCTATGTGCACAGCACTAGCGATTTTCTTCTAGAATATGTCGCCGCTCCCACACATCTGATGTCAACCTGCTAACGAAAGGAAAGGAAATCATTAGCGCACTCCAAAGTCACCAGAACGTGTAATTTTATCTGTATTCTTAAAGTATAATGAAAAAAATTTAAACAAAGTGCTGTTACTGCCCAAAAAACTAATTGTTTACGCTGTCAACCCCTCTACGTAGATACATTCGGTGTGAAGAATGCTATGTGCACAGCACTAGCGATTTTCTTCTAGAATATGTCGCCGCTCCCACACATCTGATGTCAACCTGCTAACGAAAGGAAAGGAAATCATTAGCGCACTCCAAAGTCACCAGAACGTGTAATTTTATCTGTATTCTTAAAGTATAATGAAAAAAATTTAAACAAAGTGCTGTTACAGGCAAAAGACTAATTTTTCACGCTGTCAACCCCTCTACGTAGATACATTCGGTGTGAAGAATGCTATGTGCACAGCACTAGCGATTTTCTTCTAGAATACTTCGCCGCTCCCACACATCTGATGTCAACCTGCCATCGAAAGGAAAGGAAATCATTAGCGCACTCCAAAGTCACCGGAATATGTAATTTTATCTGTATTCTTAAAGTATAATGAAAAAATTTAAACAAAGGGCTGTTACTGCCCAAAAAACTAATTGTTCACGCTGTCAACCCCTCTACGTAGATACATTCGGTGTGAAGAATGCTATGTGCACAGCACTAGCGATTTTCTTCTAGAATATGTCGCCGCTCCCACACATCTGATGTCAACCTGCTAACGAAAGGAAAGGAAATCATTAGCGCACTCCAAAGTCACCAGAACGTGTAATTTTATCTGTATTCTTAAAGTATAATGAAAAAAATTTAAACAAAGTGCTGTTACAGGCAAAAGACTAATTTTTCACGCTGTCAACCCCTCTACGTAGATACATTCGGTGTGAAGAATGCTATGTGCACAGCACCAGCGATTTTCTTCTACAATACTTCACCGCTCTTATACATCTGTTGTCAACCTGCTAACGAAAGGAAAGGAAATCATTAGCGCACTCCAAAGTCACCAGAATGTGTAATTTTATCTGTATTCTTAAAGTATAATGAAAAAAATTTAAACAAAGTGCTGTTACTGCCCAAAAAACTAATTGTTCACGCTGTCAACCCCTCTACGTAGATACATTCGGTGTGAAGAATGCTATGTGCACAGCACCAGCGATTTTCTTCTACAATACTTCACCGCTCCCACACATCTGATGTCAACCTGCTAACGAAAGGAAAGGAAATCATTAGCGCACTCCAAAGTCACCAGAACGTGTAATTTTATCTGTATTCTTAAAGTATAATGAAAAAAATTTAAACAAAGTGCTGTTACAGGCAAAAGACTAATTTTTCACGCTGTCAACCCCTCGACGTAGATACATTCGGTGTGAAGAATGCTATGTGCACAGCACCAGCGATTTTCTTCTACAATACTTCACCGCTCCCACACATCTGTTGTCAACCTGCTAACGAAAGGAAAGGAAATCATTAGCGCACTCCAAAGTCACCAGAATGTGTAATTTTATCTGTATTCTTAAAGTATAATGAAAAAAATTTAAACAAAGTGCTGTTACTGCCCAAAAAACTAATTGTTCACGCTGTCAACCCCTCTACGTAGATACATTCGGTGTGAAGAATGCTATGTGCACAGCACTAGCGATTTTCTTCTAGAATATGTC
Source organism: Schistocerca piceifrons (assembly GCF_021461385.2). NCBI lineage: Eukaryota > Metazoa > Arthropoda > Insecta > Orthoptera > Acrididae > Schistocerca > Schistocerca piceifrons. The sequence goes on from NW_025729128.1 coordinate 61,593, forward strand.
GCCGCTCCCACACATCTGATGTCAACCTGCTAACGAAAGGAAAGGAAATCATTAGCGCACTCCAAAGTCACCAGAATGTGTAATTTTATCTGTATTCTTAAAGTATAATGAAAAAAATTTAAACAAAGTGCTGTTACAGGCAAAAGACTAATTTTTCACGCTGTCAACCCCTCTACGTAGATACATTCGGTGTGAAGAATGCTATGTGCACAGCACTAGCGATTTTCTTCTACAATACTTCACCGCTCCCACACTTCTGATGTCAACCTGCCATCGAAAGGAAAGGAAATCATTAGCGCACTCCAAAGTCACCAGAATGTGTAATTTTATCTGTATTCTTAAAGTATAATGAAAAAAATTTAAGCAAAGTGCTGTTACAGGCAAAAGACTAGATTCTCACGCTGTCAACCCCTCTACGTAGATACATTCGGTGTGAAGAATGCTATGTGCACAGCACCAGCGATTTTCTTCTACAATACTTCACCGCTCCCACACATCTGTTGTCAACCTGCTAACGAAAGGAAAGGAAATTATTAGCGCACTCCAAAGTCACCAGAATGTGTAATTTTATCTGTATTCTTAAAGTATAATGAAAAAAATTTAAACAAAGTGCTGTTACAGCCCAAAAAACTAATTGTTCACGCTGTCAACCCCTCTACGTAGATACATTCGGTGTGAAGAATGCTGCGTGCACAGCACTAGCGATTTTCTTCTAGAATACTTCGCCGCTCCCACACATCTGATGTCAACCTGCTAACGAAAGGAAAGGAAATCATTAGCGCACTCCAAAGTCACCAGAACGTGTAATTTTATCTGTATTCTTAAAGTATAATGACAAAAATTTAAACAAAGTGCTGTTACAGGCAAAAGACTAATTTTTCACGCTGTCAACTCCTCTAAGTAGATACATTCGGTGTGAAGAATGCTATGTGCACAGCACCAGCGATTTTCTTCTACAATACTTTACCGCTCCCACACATCTGTTGTCAACCTGCTAACGAAAGGAAAGGAAATCATTAGCGCACTCCAAAGTCACCAGAATGTGTAATTTTATCTGTATTCTTAAAGTATAATGAAAAAAATTTAAACAAAGTGCTGTTACTGCCCAAAAAACTAATTGTT